>NW_027096830.1:20794-60000 GCF_019320115.1 Miscanthus floridulus | reverse complement strand
GCAGACAATATTTGATATCTGGGACCTCCTTCTTTTAGAGATGGAGGATACAATAGCTGAGGGATTCAAGGGTCGCAGGTAGCTTCCCTATGCTCACTGGATCACGTTTCTCATCCGCAGAGTAGTGCTTGATAAGCCCCCAGGTATGATGGATGAGTATACAGGTGCCACCACAGAGTTCCCAACTTACAACTTGTCATAGAGGATCAGACACAGCACCCCTCAAGCACCCAGATAGCCTAGCCATCATCCCGACGTGCCAGAGTCCGTAGCTCAGCAGGATGAGATTATTAGAGGGATTGCAGCCACTGAGGAGGAGGAGCTAGAGGCACAGCAGGAGGTGAGCGAGTATAGTGACAGCTCTGACGACGACTACCAGCCTATTCCTCAGATGCCTCCACGCAGACACGATGCAGAGGCCGGTAGCTCTAGTTCTGCTCCACCTGCTCCGCAGATAGACCCCTCTCTCATTGCTATTCTTGAGCGGATGCAGCAGACACATGATAGACAGGCACAGGAGACAGCTGCTACTTTTGCCTAGTTTTAGGCTCGACAGGATGAGTTCCAGGGGCAGCAGCAGCAGATGCATCAGCAGCAATACTCTTGCAGCAGCAGCTTATGGGTTTCATGTAGCATGTAGTGATAGCTCTTGGGGCCCCATAGCCACAGCCTTCGCCCTAGCTTGCTCAGCTTGCTACCACTTCGACGACTCCAGCAGTACAGCCTAGTGGGCTCCAGAGTCAGGGACAGCCTCTAGCTCAGTTTGCTTCACCTCTTGTACAGGTGTCCTAGTGGTTAGCCTCACCCGTGGTAGCCCCGCAGTTCACTCCACTTCAGACGGGCTTCACACCGGAGCAGTCACCCTCGTTGTTTGTGCCTGACACATCAGTCTCTAGGAGTCTTGGAGCATCTTTCAGCGAGCTGACTGGCATGCCCACACCACCTCATATGCATGCCGCCAGTCCTTCTACAGTAGCCCCAGTCGTAGTGACTACTCAGAGGCTTCCTAGCTCAGTCGCATCATCAGATCCTACAGATGTACTAGCAGCTTCATAGGCAGCACCTGTCCCAGCTCAGACCCAGACCGCTTCAGCGACACTTCCTACCATAGAGGGTCAGTCAGTTCAGAGCTCAGGGTTAGATGATGATGGCGCCCAATACCAGCTTGCCCCTCGCACCTCAGCGCCCGGCTCGTCCGCTACAGCCCCGTCGTCTGACCCCTAGGTTTTGGTGTTTGACGCCAAAGGGGGAGAGGGTTCGAGTATGTAGACTCAGGGGGAGCTACATTTAGGGGGAGCTAGTTATAGTATTAGCTTATTATATACATTTGGAGTTTTATTTATGTGATACACTATCTATGTGATAGTGTTATCTATGTGATTGTGATATATGACATGTGTGCTTTCTACCTTGCATTATTTAAATGTCATATCACTTGTGTTATGCTCATTTGCCTTTGCTTCCGCGTTTATACTTCGAAGCAAATGAGCTTTGTTAATCGTACTCATGCTTAATTCACATCCTTTGAGTACATTGTGTTGGCTTGGGTCATATAAGCTTGACTAACACTTTTGTTCTTATCGACAAAAGCTTATATGAACCAAGCCCGTCAAAAACCTCACTCTTTCACAAACTCGAGGTGGTATTGTCATCAATCACCAAAAAGGGGGAGATTGAAAGCATCTAGGCCCCTAGTTGGGTTTCGGTGATTAATGACAATACGAGATTACTATGACTAACGTGTGTTTTGCAGAGGCAATTAAGTTAGGTCATGGTAATGAAGATCGATTGGGCAATCAAAGTTGTCATGCCTCCTCGTTGGAAATCGTTTCTGGTTTCAAAGGATGGACGACAAGGTTAAGGATGACTAGTTCTAAGTGTCGATTGGAGTTGGAGAGACACTTAGAGTAGTTTAGGACTTTGTTTTTCCTTTGGCCGTACTATTAAGGGGGGTATGGACGGGTAGCTTGACCTAGTTGAGTCTAGTGAGTTAGGTGTGGTGCACACTTGTTAAAACTAGCTCTAGGTAGCTCCTACGAAGCCTTTTGATCCCATGGAGCAAACTTCATTCACAAATGATCGAGAGTTGGAAGTGAATGGAGGGTCAAATACTGACCGAACGCTGGCTCCGGTGCGACCAGACGCTGGCCGCAGGGTCCGGTCAGTTCATTTGACCGAGGAGAACAAGTCTAGTGTAACTAGACGCTGGAAGGTCAATGTGACTGGACGCTGAGGGCCAGCGTCCGATCGACTCCAGTAAGGGTCCAGACTTGAGAAAGTGTGACCGGACGCGTCCGGTCAATACTGACCGGACCCTGAGTATCCAGCGTCCGGTCAAGTACAGTAAGCATCCAAGAGTGACCGGACGTGTCCGGTCATTACTGATCGGACCCTAACATCGTCTGGTCATCACTTTAAAACTGTTGCGTGGGTTGAACTGACCGGAGCGTCCGGTCAGCATGACCGGAGCGTCCGGTCACCCCGCAGAAGCTCATAATGGTTCGTTTTTTAGGCTGTCTTATAAATAGAAGCTCCACTCGTGTGTGGAGTCACTTTTGCTCATTCAAACAGCTGAGAAACACGTTTGTGAGTGCCAAGAAGAGCAAGGTCCTAGTGAGGTGTTTGTGATTTGAGAATCCAAGAGTGAAACCTCATTAGTGAATCAAGAGTAGACAAGTGTGCATCCATCTTCTCATTAGGCTTCGAGTGGTCAAGTGAGAGTTCGTGCTTGTTACTCTTGGTGATCGCCATCACCTAGACGGCTTGGTGGTGATTGGGAGCTTGGTGTTCACCCGGTGGAGCTTGTGGGTGACCCAACTCAAGTTGTGAGCGGCTTTGGGTGATTCGCCGCGACGGAGTGTCGAAGAATCAACCCGTAGAGAGCACTTGATCCTTGCGCGGATCAAGGGGGAGCTACACCCTCGCGCGGGTGCTCCAACGAGGACTAGTGGGGAGTGGCGACTCTTCGATACCTTGGCAAAACATCGCCGCGTTCCTCTCTCCATTTACTTTGAGCATTTACTTTAAGTATTTACTTTGAGCATTTACTTTAAGTATTTACTTTGAGCAATTCAATACTTGTCTTTACATTCATAGAATTGCCATGCTAGAGTAAGCTTGGAACATAGGTTGCAAGTCTTTTGTGCGTTAATTTGATAGAAACACTTTTCTAGGCACAAGGGGTTAATTGGGCTATCCGTAGGATTTGATTATTGCAAGGAATTTTAGAATTAGCCCAATTCACCCCCCCCCTCTTGGGCATCTTGATCCTTTCAGAGTGTAGTGTGAGGCCGTATCCAGGAATGGACCCGAAATTTCAAACATCTTGTTCACGAAACATGACCACGAACTTGCGGACGAATTGTTTTTAAATTATATAAAATGCAAACGAAATCCGGAAATCATGAAACTTGTCGAGATGGCATGATATCGTATGTGGAGGATGTGATAAAAATTTGAGAAGGTTTGCTGCAAGTTATCACGTACGATGCTTACAAACTAGGACATCTCCACTTGTGCCTCTCCGCCCGGCACTCGGCAAAGTGGTAATTTTGGTTTTTTTTTAAATTCGATGGAGTGCGGTTTAGGGTTTAGATTTAAAAAAAAGGAAAAAATCTTTGTCGAGTGCCCCGATCTGGCACTCGGCAAACCGGCCTCCTTTGCCAAGTGCCAGATCGGGGCACTCGGCAAAGAGCCCGTCCATTAAACAAACCGGCAGCCAGCCACTGAGAAAAAAAGGCCCCGCCCCCGCGCCCACCAGCAACTGCGTCGCCGCCGCAGCCCCTCCTCACGCTGCCCCCACCCCCGGCCGCCCCTCCCTACACCTGCCCTCGCCCCTCCCCGCGCCGCCCCCGCCCCCGGCCGCCCCTCCCCGCGCCTGCCCCACCCCCGGTAGCCCCTCCCCGCACCGCCCCCCGCCCTCGGCCGCCCCTCCCCGTGCTACCCCCGCCCCCGGCAGCCCCTCCCCGTGCCTGCCCCCGCCCCTGGCAGCCCGCGGCCGTGCCAACGCCGGCCCTGCGGTCGGCCGCGCCCTGCCCCAGCCGTGCCTCATGGACCGCGTGCCCCGACGCCGCCCACCCCTACCCCCGACGCCCGTCAGGTATGCCTTCTCTCTTGTTGTTGTCATGGTAGTGATAGTTGTAGTAGTATTAGTTGTAGTAGTGCTAGTGGTAGAAGTAGTGGTAGTAGTAGTAGTAGTAGAACTAGTGGTAATAGTAGTAGAAGTAGTGGTAGTAGTAGTAGCAATAGTTGTGGTAGTAGTAGTAGCAATAGTTGTAGTAGTAGTAGTAGAACTAGTGGTAGTAGTTGTAGCAATTTCTTCGTTGGTACAGGGCATTTCTTCGTGAATCCTGGCATCAATCAAGGGATCCTACCCCATAGGAAAATGATACCCTTCTTTCATAGGGTGCGGGACCAAGGAGGCCCGGTTTCATTTCTTGGTTCAAAAATATGGTACCATCCAATTTAGCTCATACTTAGTTCGACATTCCAAGTTGCTCGTATGTTCGAATAATATAACGATTTATCCTGCTTGAGCTTGCAGGCCCAAACCGATGTGTCTATAAGTGATGAGTTGAGACAGGTTGTAAACGGCTGTGCCTTAAGGGTCAGGTCATTTACCAGTTATGACGTGAATGGATATGGCTTTCACACAGCAAGCTATGAGCAGAGTCGGACTAATAAAAAACCATAAATAGTGGAGTTTTTACGCCCGGCACTGATGGCCTCGACTATTATGGAAGAATTGAAGAAATATACGAACTTTCATTTTATGGTGCCAAACCTTTTAATCCTGTCATATTCAACTGCCATTGGTTTGATACTCGAGTAACGAGACGGACCCCTAATCTTGGGCTAGTCAAAATTCGACAGGATTCCGTCTATCTAGGAGACGATGTCTATATTGTGGCTCAACAGGCCACGTAGGTTTATTATACATCATAAGCGTGCCAAACCAAAGGGCATCTTAAGGGTTGGGATATCGTGCACAAGGTCTCGCCACACGGTAAACTACCTATCCCAAACGATGAAGATTACAACTTCAACCCACACACATATGACGGAGAGTTCTTTCAAGAAGAGGGGCTAGAAGGGAGGTTTGAGATAGACTTAACCGAAGCCATCGGAATGGAACTAGACAATGAAAGGGTTGATGACAAGGACGCTGGAGATGAGGTGCAAAATGCGAAGGACTTCGAAATGCTTGAGCGATTACGTTTAGGTAATGACAATGAAGACAACATTCCTCCTTCGGATAGTGTTGATTATTTGGGCAATGACAATGTTGATAGTGATGACGAGACCTATGATCTAGCTAATCCCAATCATGAAGATTATTTCTAATACATGTAATACTATATTTTTATAATTATGTTTTGTTTATTTTGCATCTATTTCTATTTCTAATTACGTCTTGTTTATTCTTTTTAATTGCAGGTGATTGAACAAAGATGGTGGGCTGAAGCGACCGTCATAGGGGCGTGTCCTAGCTTTACCAAACACGACGCACTGCAGATGCCGCTCTAGGTGAGGGGCCGTCGGACAGGAGGAGGAGGAGGAGGAGATGCCGCCGCCTCCTACCACACAGCGTGAGGAGGACGAGGAGGAGGCGAGGCCCGGGGACAACGATGAGCTAGTTCGGCAGACGAACGAGGATGAGGGGGCGCACGAGGGGGAGGGGACGCACGAGGAGGATGGTACGGGTTCCGCTTCCTCTGGTTCGTTCAACGTCTACTTGCGAGGTTCGGCGAGCCTCCCTCTGGTTCCGCTTCCTCACCAACGCCCATTGATTCGCCCCGAAGGGCAAAAGTAAGTAACTTTAGATTTAATCACCACAACTTCATATGATATGTTGAAAATCGATAAAGAAACTAATATTTTTTCTTAATTACTTGTGCAGGAACAGGACGATTGTGTCGGGTGGTGGTCACGGACGCCTGGTCAATGGCGTCCTGGGTCTTCTGTGCAGGTAACACTATCCTAGCCTGGTTGACTACGCCAGCAGGAGGGAGCCGCCCTAGACGTTTGACCACTATGCCGCCGCCCTCGATGTGGGTTACCCCAACAAGGCGGAGCGGGTGAAGGCGGAGTTTTGGGTAAGTCTCCCTCGCACTACACTGCTCAATACATCGCATTCATTGGACTTTTCTTGAAATAATGAATGGATACATCACGTCTGTATGTAGACTTATTTCAGATGCGAGGAGGGATCTGAGGCCAGGGCAGATTTGGTGGCTACCAAAGCCTGTAAAAAACTCATCACCGACATGCATCACGAGACGCGCATCCAGACCATCATAACCTACTACGGGTCAAAACTTGGAGAGAAGGTCAGCAAAGAAGAAGCAAGAAAGATGACACTGACCCGAGACCAGTACCTTGAGGTAGATAAAGAACATTAATATTGATTCGTTTTGAGATTAAGTTGGTTTAATTTGATCTTTTTATATGTCAAATACTTGATGATGTGTAGATGTGTCCCTGGTGGTGCTCCTCGTATCCTGAGTGCTGGGCAATGATCGTGGACAAGTGGTTCACGCCCGCGTGGGCCGAGACGCATGAAGCTGCCCGGGAGCGGCGTTTGTAGATGCAAGGTCCAGCACACCATTAAGGCAACCGCAACCTCGCCGGATACAAACAATTATGGGTACGCGAATTCATTTATCTATTCTGACGCTCAATTATGCCTGATTTCTAATCATCTTGCTGTTTTTCTCGTAGTCGGAGGCACATGGTGGTCAGTAATGCTCCGACTTCTAGGCATGGTGTATGTCCACAAGGGCAAGGCGACGTCCGCTGTCTCCTACAACCCAGAGGACCCGCCCGAGGCGTACACCAACCCGAGCGTCCACACCCGCATCAGTGAATACATATCGGCGGCAAGGTCGGTCCATGGGCCACAGTACGACCCAAGCACCTAGGACTTTGATGCAGAGATCGTCATGAGGGTGGGTGGAGGCAAGAAGCATGGGCAGTACTGGCTTGGTGACGGCGTCATCGACTCAACCTCTACTCCCTCCCTCTCCTAGACCGAGCACGGAGCACGAGTGAAGGCTCGGCCATACGGCCACGGCCAAGCGCTTCACAACAACGGATCGATGCACTCGAGGTTATTCCTATTTTACTCATCGTAGATTGATCTTTACACACCTTAATTAGCTTTGCATTACTGAAACATTGGAGTGAAATATTACAGGCCTGGCTAGAAGAAGAAGCAAGGCAACATCAGGACCTAGCGGCCCAGCTGCAGTCCGAGCGGGCCGCGTGAGAGGCCTAGGCGCAGAGGATGGCGGAAATGATGTAGTTCATGCAGACTCTTGGGCAACATACGGGTCTAGCTGTGCCACCTGGGCTGTTCGCTCCACCTCCGACTCCTGCAGTTGCAGCTACTCCTGTGAGTTTTCGCTTGTGCTTTGCTTGTATGACCTAGATTAGCTATCCAAGTAATCTTGTCTAACACATGCAATGTCTTCTCCTTTGTGCAGCCTCAGTCGGAGGGTTCAAATAATCCAGCTCATGCGCCTCCGATTGATCTAGCTTTTCCTTCACCAGGCACTTAGTTTCCACCTTTCTGATGAGTAGCATTAGTTGTATTTGCATTTGTTGTTCACTTGATGATGGATTTCTGATATACTTGTCATGCACTAGTGGTATATTTGGATAACTGTGATATATGCGATAGATGTTTGGATTGATGTATGTGATATATGTGATGAATGTGATATATGCGATGGATGTGATAAATATGTGATGCATGTTTGGATGGATGTGAGATATATGTGATAATTTGTGTTTGTCGTGATGGAATGTAAAAAATGAAAAAAAAACACTGGTTTTGGTCAGTTTGCCGAGTGCAATAGGCACTGCACTCGCCAAAGCTAGAAAAAGTAGCAACCCGTTTCCCAGCTTTGCCGAGTACTATGATCATAGCACTCGGTAAAGATTTTTTTTAAAAAAAATTAAAAACTTTGCCGAGTGCCACCCGTCCGGCGCTCGGCAAAGAAATTTTTAAACAAAAAAAAATAAAAAACTTTGCCGAGTGCCATCCCTAGCGGCGCTCGGCAAAGAAATTTAAAAAAAAATTAAAAACTTTACCGAGTGCCATCCCGGGCGGCGCTCGGCAAAGAAAGAATTTAAAAAAAAATAAAAACAAAAAACTTTGCCGAGTGCTAGCCTGGGCGGCGCTCGACAAAGAATTTAAAAAAAAATGAAAAACTTTGCCGAGTGCCGTCCGGGTTGGCACTCGGCAAAGCCGCCGTCACTGTTTCCTGGGCCGTCACCGCTCGTTTTCTTTGCCGAGGGCTGGCTCGACACTAGACAAAAAGCTTTGCCGAGTGCCCGACAAATGGCTCTCGGCAAAGGCTGCTTTGCCGGTCATTTTTTTCCCTGAGTGGCCTTTATCGAGTGCAGCACTCGGCAAAGCCTTTGCTGAGTGTATTTGGGACTTTGCCTAGTGTTGCAGGCACTCGGCAACGCGCCTTAATCCAGTAGTGACACCACCCCCTTCAAAACCATTTCCGTATTATTAGATGTCAATCCATTTATTCATCCATAAAAGAAAACTGTTGATGGAAATGGTTTTGCGACAAACTACAATATCATAAATATGGACATGACTGAATCAAATAATGGGCCTGAAGATCTCAAGACACCGGACACTCAATTACCAGATGGTTATAAAACACCGAAAAATGCATTACGCGTCTTGTGTGGATGTATATATGTATCTGCTTAGAGTATGCTATAACAAAAGGATAGAGTAGTCTTGTGTGGATGCTATAGATAGTACTACGGAGTACCAAACAAAACAAGGAGTAGAAAAAAAATGAAAACTATTGGATTGCAGGAACATGAGCCTGAAGTTTCCTGATGATCTCTATCTGACGACAGTGTCAGATATCATGGGACCAAGCCCGTACGCTTTATTCGTCTGCTTCGTACACGCACCTGAATTTTTTTTATTTTTTACCTGTTTTCCCAAAGATATTCGCATTTAGACCTCTGAAGGTTTCTTTTTATTTTCTGGACCCTGATCTCGGCGCTGTAGCAATTGACGTCGAGGTTACATATCTCGCCGTCATAGTCAGTGGCGCTGAGGTCTAAAGTTATTTTCTGCGTGGCGTTGACGTGGCTGCTTGCGTGGCGTGGACGTGGGACTGGCTCGGCGCCGTGGGTGTTGGCGTTGAGCTCGGCGCCACTTCGCCTAACGCCAACCTGACTTGCAGGCGCAGCCCCTAGCAACTGCATGCAAGATATAGCAGGATGATGGACATACCTGTGAGCAGGGATGAAAACGGATCGGATACGGACGGATATCACCGATATTACATTTGTTTTCATATTTCTGTCCGGATTCGGATTCGAATACGGATAGTGTCAACTATGTCGGATATGATACGATTGGATATCGACATCATAAATATGCGATTTGAGTATTCAGATACGGATACGGTATCGGATGTTGGATATCCGGACTCGGAAACGGACAGATCTCAACCCCTCTAAACGGATTCGGTTTCGAATACGGTCGAAAAATATCCGTACCGTTTTCATCCCTACCTGTAAGCCTATCTATTCAAAGCTAGAAGAGAGAGAGAGCACGGCTGCCTAGCTAATCCAGCTGCACGGGCACGCCTGCAGAGTGAAAGAGGATAGGAGTCTTGTGCTTGCACGAGCCTCTCGTGCATGTATATCGATGAGAGCTTATTGTTGTGCACGGTGGACCCCGCAGGCACTGCAGCACCCGCCCTGCCCCGGCTGTGAACGTGAGCAGAGTTGAGCAGCTTGATTAAAGTTTCTAATGAATATACGGCCACTGTATCTATTAAGTTAAATGATTTATATTTAACTAAGTTTCTAATGGATCGTATTTAAATTTATGACTTAGAATCAATTTATTATAAAAATATATTTCATAATAAATCTAATGATATTTATTCGACCATGGACAACTATATAAATTTCAAGCAAAAAGTCGTGTAAGTGACCATTCAATAAACTGTGTGTCCCGTTGCAAAGTACGGACATTTTTTATAATAAAATACTAAAACATGACACTGTGATAGAATTACGTTCTTTCTAAGATGGAGTAAGTATTTAAGTTAAACCATTTGATAGATCATTGAACCTACTTTTATGAGAAACTTATTTGGAGATATAAATATTATTAATATTTTTCTTTAAACCTACTCAAACCCCTTTTTCTGAGTTTTGCTTTCATATATTTTTATATATAAATTTGATTTAACTTAACAAACTTTAATATAACACTGCTCTAAATTATGCATGTGCATTGCCGATGGTAGAAACTACGGAGTAGTAGAAAGATTGAAGTAAGCAGTAGAAAGGTTAAAGCATGACATGCATACTACAGACCACCGTGCATAACAGGAAGGGTGAAAAAGCTCTCCTTGATACACGTGCACGAGAGGAAATTTTCACAAGCTTAGAGCGGATAAATGCATGTTTGTTTTTTCGATGCTCGTGCTAGGATTCCTCTGCCCTCTCTCCCTCCAGTTGCCAGATGGTTGCACCTGCAAATCAGGTTGGCGCCAGTCGAAGTGGCGCCGAGCCGGCGTCAAGTCCACGGCATGCAAGCAGTCATGTCAACGCCATGCAGAAAATAACCTTGGACCTCGGCGCAATGACTATGGCGCCGAGACATGTAAGCTCGGCGCCAATTGTTACGACGCCGAGCTTAGGGTCTATTTTTTGAAAGGATACCGCTAGGAGTGTATTTATGAAAATATTTTTAAAAAGGGCCAAAAAGAAAAAAAAAAGAAAAAAAACGGACGCCGTGACGTGAATGCAAAAACAAAAAGGTGGACCTGGTCAACCAAGCGTCCAGGTTCAGCTCACGGAATCAGGTTTGGAGATTGCCATGTCTCCCGGCCTCGGGAATTATTGTACTGGCTGGAGGAGCAAAACCTCTTTAATCTGATGCCAATTATATGTGGTATATAATAATGCATGCATCTGGTCATTACTGTTGTACTCATCATGGGGGACTGAAAGTGAGCTAATCCGATCGTGCTCCACTATTTAATGGTGGTCATGTCCAATGTGTCTGAGAGATTAGCGTTGCTAATATATACAGGATGTGCAGGGATGCAGAGAACAACAACACCAAGGCAATGACTGGCCCATCCGGGCTATTGAGCCCAGGGCGTGCAACTCGGGCTGTTTGTTTACGTGGACCAGCCCACGAGCCAGGCCATCACGCCCCTCAAAGCACCCCTGGGCCTGGCTCTGGGGAAACGAAAAAATTTCTCGTTCCTGGTGGGCTCGGCCCGAGCGGGAGCATCCTGGGCCAGAGGTGACGGTGAAGTTCCCGTCACCTCTCTTTTCTTTACCGTGAAAGTGAATCCTCACCGCCGCTGCCGCCGCCGCCAACCCCATCGTCGACGCCATCGGAGGAGTGGAGAGGTGCGCGCGCGAGCGAATCCAACCTCGACTTCCCCTCCCTCTCCGAGAGCTCCCCGGCCACCTCCGCTCTCCCTTCCCAGTCAACAGCTGCGGCACGGAGCACGACGCCGACACGCCATGGCGGCGGTGAGGCACCGGCAACTGGAGGCCGGCCCCGTGGACGCCTCCGCGCCGGCGGTTCTGTTCGTGCACGACTTCCCGGAGCTCTGGTACTCGTGGCACCACCAGATGGGCTACCTCGCCGTGCGCGGCTACCGCTGCGTCGCGCCCGACCTCCGGGGCTACGGCGGCACCACTGCGCCGCCGGAGCCGTCGTCCTACACCGTCTTCCACATAGTCGGCGACCTCGTCGTGCTCGTCGACACCCTCCACCTACCGCAGGTACGCGCGCGTGGCTCCGTGCCTCCGTTCCCTGTCGAATCGAATTCCCCAACAAAGCTACGTATGCAACGTGTTTGTGGAAATGTCTCACAGGAATGGCGGTAGGAGCAGGGAAGAAGAAATGGGCAAGTCTACCATGAGCTGATGCAAGATGGCCAAATTTGAATGTCCCACCCTCAGCCTGGCTTAGTTTTCTACGGGCAATCAAACAGGAGTAGTTGCACCAGATGAACATGTCCCAATCATGAACCACCCTTGTCCAGGCAATCAAACACTCCCTAGGTGTGGTTGATTCTTCTTGGTACTGCTTTTAAGTGGTAATGAGAATAGAGTATACTATGTTGTTCTCGTCATGTTCGTGTAGGAAGGAAACATGGACGAACCCGTTTGGTAGGGTTTTCTCTACCGGTTTTAGGAGCTATTTTTTGCCAAACGAGATAAAAAAACGGCTTCACTGATGAAACTCCTTAAAATATTCTCTCACAAAGGTTTGGAGTGCGATGGAGCAAAAAAAAAAATAATGGCTTCACCCGGCTTCACCTCGTTCACGTGGAACCCAGCGAGGACCGAGCCCATTCTACCCCTGTCGAGAAAAGAAGCGCGTGCGAGAAGAGAGCTCACGTGGGACGTCGGCGCGTGGCCGTCGGAGCACAGGGCACGCTGGCTGCCGAGGCACGCGGCCGCCGGGGGTTTGTCCCCCGGGGCACGTGGCCATGCCTACGGATGAGAAGGGTTGTGGACGCCGGATGCGTGGGGTCACGGGGCGTGGCCGCCGGGGTGCACAGAGCCATTTAGATGTAATTTTGAAGCTAAGTACTACGTCTACTTTCTATGTAGGATAAATGAAAATTCTTTTTTTTAATGAATAAAGGCACTTAAAATAGTGCCTCGTATATGATATATATAACAAAATAATGACTTGTACAAACAAAGGATGAACACTTTAACACAAAACAACCTTAAAAAATAAAAGTACATCAAACACCAATCTAATTGGTTTCCTCTTTCGGTCACCCTACGCATGCCTAGATACATCAACTTAGGTGGCCACCTATGTGGCTTACATGGTCGGAGAGGTTAGGCAACTAAGTATTTTCCCATGCTCAATAGTGTGTTGAGGTAGCATATTATAAGAGAGAATAAGGTTTAAATCTACTTCGTATGATTTTTCTTATCAAATACGCTTATCATTTTCAGATGCACAGGTATCATGCATCAGTGTTTGTAATGACTAGTGACCTCCTCCGGATCCGACCCCCTTGTCCATCTTGAATCCCTAAATTCTAAAATTGATTGTAGGTTTTCTATCTAAACTATTCCAAACAAAAAATACCAACCAGCAGCAGCATACTGAAGGTAATTTCAAGCCCCACATTGGGTAGTGTGATTTAAATTAATTACAATCGAAATGATTACACAGCTAGATATGATGATCCAACAATGGGGAATCGATCTTTTTTTTGCTGGACATTTCGGATGCTTCACATGTTTGGACCAAGTGCCACATTCAAGGTGTCTGATCGATGCCTTAAGAGGAATCTATATATATTGCGCCAACACGAACCTCAAGAATTCAGAGTAACAGTTACACAACGGAGGAAATAACCTCCCAGTTTTCTGTTATGGAGAAACCTTCCGCACCACCAAAATCAGAGACCTATATATATAGAATGCCTCCCAGTATATGTAAACTGAGGCGTTTTATAGAATGTCTGGCAGTAACCTCAGCAACTATAAATTATTATCTGAACTAACACCTACTATATATTACTTCCAAAAGAGAACTTTTATGAAAAGCAGACACACTGATTTGCCTTCTTACTTTCTCCTCTTGACGGCTTGAAAACATTAGCTCAAGACGCAACACATTCTCTTGCTTCTTCATTCAGAAGTGCTACCAAGAGGCCTGGGTACCTGTATAAATGAAATGAAAATAGCATCTGGCTCAGTAGTCCTTCGATGATCAAAACAGAAAATACGTCTAGACTGTTTCGAAACACAAAACACTCGCGACCACTTGCCGAAATGTATTTAGTCCCAAACTAATCACCTATCAGATCATCAGCTACTTCATCACAAGCACCAAAGTCACAGAAATAAGGATCACTATCATTTCCTCATGTTTTCATGTTATCTTCTGTCAAAATCATCTCAGGCATAGAAGTCAAAAATGAAAACTTTACCCCTTACTATCTGCACAGAACTCACAGTAACTTGAGCAAGGTGCAACTTGACACTCTCAGAAAGGTATTATTGCTTCAAAATATCGAGATAAGACACCAGCTACACAGAAAAGCTGAAGAATTATGTAAATATTAGCAGCCTAAGCACTCCCAGCAAGAATAAAAGCATTATGTTCCCGATTGTAGGAAATTTCTACTATCTTATCAGGAACAGTGCAGCCCTCCGACCGCACCAGGAATAGCGTCACCCTCTGCTACCTCCACATCCCGCCGCCGCCCGTGGCCCAACGACCACAATCACAACTCCATTGATAGTGCATTCTGCCATGGCCCTTTGACCACAATCACAACCACATCAAGCCACCAGCCCTGGGGTTCATCAAGGTTCTCTTGCGTCAGTGGCAGTCATATGCATTCTACTCTGAATTCTGTTGAGCTTCTTTCAAACAGAAGGCAGGAGATTGGTAATTAAATCAATCATATAATACAAACAATGGTAATACTATCTTATTTAGTCAAAGCATGCACGCATGATGATTTGCATGCATAGACAAATTGCTCTCTTGTTAGGTTAGGTGAGCTGGTAGATGAAAATGATGATTCTTGGCAAACCTTTTGCATCTATAGTTTCATATGGATTCATAAGTGCCAGTTCCAAGGCCATAAAATTTTTACAATCTCACTGAAGATTCATGTAGTTCTATCTGCCAATGTAATTAGCACAATACAATGCACTCAGTTTGTTTACCTTCAGTCTAATGAACTTGGTCAATGAACATTTCAACTTGGTCAATGATCTTTGGCTTTCCTTGTTGGTTGCATTTCAGTTCCGATGCTTGGGTTTCAGTTTCACTTAGGGCAGCTCCAATGGTAACTTATGAGCTAGCTCTAAGTGTATATATTTTCAGTTGGGAGAATTTATTGTTGACTTTTGACAATCAAAGGTCTCGATTTTAGGATTTTCCACTACAAACCAGTTTATACTCTGGATATGCCACTTTGATCTACTCTCATTGTTCTTTTCTTATTTAAAATGGACTCCGCGCCTGAACTGAAGACTGAGATTCCAGGACCAAACTGGCAGAAGCAGAACCTGACTGCAGCTTGGTCTGGCTACTGACCCTTACCATCTCAATGACATAATAGAGCACACATAGAGCATAAGATCAACTGGCCAGTATATCTACACCGTGTTTATTTCAGTTCTAAAATAGTGAAATTAGAATACGCCCAGAGTACAAACATGTTTGGAGTTGCAGCGCTTGATCTCATACTTTCATCCTAAAGAAATAGCACAAGACTCCCACATTTGCAAAATGCAAATGATGAAATTTCCCAGTTTAGTGTTTGAAGTTAAATTGCACTAAGAACATTTAATAATTAATAAAGTTCTTATTTTTCTGACTAGGCTTAAAGGCTTTGTTGTTGTTGTTGTTGTTGTTGTTATTTTTCTGACTAGGCTTCCTCTATACTGGGTACGCATTTGATTGGTTTTGATCCCATTAACAATGACATGTAATTTTTTTTTTACTCACCTTCTGAAATTGGTGGCCTCTGAATAATGCTTCCTGCTAAGGTTCTTGCTGCTGCACCCGTACTAACTCTTAGGATCGTATAGTGAAATATGCAGTAGCTTGCTGCTGCTGCACACTACACTTGAGAGAGGAAAATGGAGGCTGATTCAGGCTGCTATATGCTGCAGCTAGCTGGTGCCTTTTGGTGTAGCAGGAAAGGGTTACAGAACACAGCCCTAGTGGGTACAGAACAAAGACCTTGACTTGCAGCCTAAGACATACTACTTGCTCCTGAAGAAAACTTGCTGTCCAAGAGAGAAAGGATCAGCTGATCAGACCTATTCTAATTCTATTATAGCTAGGAAAAAACATCGGCACAAGGTTTATATTCTAAGAATAACTGTATAAGAGTACTCATCCAATCTATTTTTTTGGCTTCTTTAAGTGTGTCAATTCCAATATCTGAACCTATTGTGAACAGTGTACCATTGGTTGTTATGATAAGAGATTAGTCATTGAGTTTGATGACCAAACGTCATGGTTAACAAGGCAGTAAGAGGCGTGACGACTCAATACCGCCTTACCACTTGGCGAGTGAGGCATGAGGTGAGGTGACACCATATCAAGGTAACGAAATGCAAGACATCAGTGTGAAGGAGGAAGAATAGGGAAAAAAAGAGAAAAGGAAGAAGCAAGCAGTAGGCTGACCAGCCTGCCAGGCAGCCCATGTGCCCCTCCCCTGCCTATACATCTAGATCCAGAAGCATCCATCGCCGCTGCTCTTTCACTCTCTTTTCTAGTGTCTCGTGTATCTCGCTTTCATTCTCCAGAGCCGTCGTTATGCGCTGCTGCCGCTCACAACATCTCTGCTTCACTTCCCTCACTATCCTGCACCCCTCAGACCAACTGCCACCACCACCCCCTTCCAGATGGAGCGATAGGCAAGCAGGGATGGAAGAAATCAAGCGTCTGTGGAACATGAAAGTCAAATAATCTATCTTTGAAGTTTATTTAAGAACTACTTTGAGAGCACTCTCAAACTTCACACACAAATAATAAAGTCAACATTTCATTACAAAGAATTATTTTGTCAAATGAATTTCTAGGGTTGAGTTTCGGAATCGATACATAGGGCTATGGTTTGGATTTTTATTAACTTTTTTTATTCTTTAGATTCTAAAGCCACTATATTTCCCACAACATGTGTCATCATTCATTAATATTGAAAAGATAAAACAATAATATATAGACAATGTTTTAATTTCTAGAAAAATATGTTTTTACCTCATTCACATGCATATGAACTCATGCTAGGAATCCTGAGTATGTTCATCCTGATGAAGATCCGAATCCAGAGGCTGCTCAAGATTTTGACGACACCTACAATTAACAAACACGGCATTAATTGGCAATGAAAAAATAGAGGTGGTTCAGCCAGAACTGTTGTTGTGAGAAGTGTAATACCTTGTGCAGTTATACTCATGTATACAACTAATTAAGTATCCAGCCATACACATTGTTGGGACAAGTGTAATACACATGCCAGCAAGAACACTATGCTGGAGGCCAATAATTAACGCAACCATGAAAACGAAGAAAAAGCATAGCCACACAAGGATGGACGAATCCTCATTGTGCGGACAATTCAGCCAGAACTGTGTAATGTGCATGGACCAGTAGTGCATATATATGCATAATATCCCTGCAATCTCTGATACCATAACAGCTGGATAATCGTGTTCGTTGTAAATCACAACAGCTGCAAAGGAAAACAAGACAATGGACCGGAACCACATCATGATATCAGCCACCAACCAAAGCTCCTCTGTGATCAAAACGTACATTTGAATCATGAATTAGTTAACATATCTTTATGTGAGATTAGAGATTAGTGAAATGCAAACTTACGGGAGGTGAGCGAAGCTGGGTGAGGATCAACAGAAGAGGACGAGATTGTGAGAGGCTGTTGAATCTCGTCACTGGCCGAGGATGAGCTGGTGAGAGGCGGTGGACTCTGGTCACCGGCCGAGGACGAGGATGTGAGCTGCTGAATCTCATCAATGGTGGCCAAGGACGAGGATGTCTGTGGCCACGAAGAAATCCCATTACAGTCGCCGTGACCATCATCACCGGCCAACAACGAAGACGTGAGCGCTGACGAAGTAATCCCATCGCGGTCTCGGCCGAGACGAAGCAGATATGTGAGACGCTTCGAGAATGGTGGAGATCGACGTATAGGAGGAATCGGAGCAATCCGGCGGTAGTTGGGCGGGCGGGCGGCGGTGGAAGCCGGCGCCGGCGGTACAGTGTCGATGAGGAGGCC
Source organism: Miscanthus floridulus (assembly GCF_019320115.1). NCBI lineage: Eukaryota > Viridiplantae > Streptophyta > Magnoliopsida > Poales > Poaceae > Miscanthus > Miscanthus floridulus. Next base: position 42,175 of record NW_027096830.1, on the reverse strand, counting down.
GGAAGAGCAAGCCGGCGGTACAGGGTCGATGAGGAGGCCGGGGTTGGAACCCGGCGGTGTAGGGAATTGCTTAAGGCGGCGGGTGGAAGAGGACGACAGAGGTACTGGATCCATAAGGCACCAGGAGGAAGGAAGCGGTCGTGGATGGGTTTGGCGGAGGCGGCCGGCGGCGGCGACGTGACGGTTTGGGGGCGTCTCCTGCTCCTGCTCGGCAGACGCCATCTCTCGACTTGGGCACTTGTTGGGCCGTAGCCGTGGGCCTTCACATCTGTACTTTATTCTACGGCCTATTCTAGACAATAATCCAAAAAAAAAAGAATAAAAGATGCCGTCCTAGTTGTTGTTTAAATACAGATAGATTTATTTAAATAGAGAAAAAATAACACCTTGTTAAAAAATACTCCCTCATACTGGTACATGGTCTCCAAAGCATAACTTTGACTTCTTATCTTTTTATAAAAATATTTATTAGAAACTGATATATTTTTATGAAAGTAATTTTAAAGATAAATGTATTCGTATAGTTTTCGTATTTTCAAACTCAACAACTTAAAAGTTATTCATGATTTACATTCCCAATATTTAACCCAAGGTGTCCATCCGGGCCACCCGGCACGACACGACACGGGCCCATGCCAAGGACGACCCTCAATGACACAGGGCCAGGAACGACACGTTTGTGCCCCACTGCCATGCCTCTAAGGGCCGCAGGCTTTACCAGCGGCCCAGGCACGGCACTACGTGCCCTTTTCGGGCCAGGCTGACAAAAGAAGCATAGCTAGATTTGCATGTTGTGTTGACTCGTAGCCCGGTAACATCGAGGCACCTAAAAAATTTCTCTCATCCACCTCATAACAAAAAACACAAAGATAGTCCCATGCTAAATCTTCTCACAAAGAGGGCCATCTCTTCGTCATCATCATCATCACCACCATGTGCCTTTTCATCATCATTGTGTAGGTAACAAGGATAGTCCCATGTTATACTTGCCTTCAAGTGTTCCTGCTGATCCTGCTCGTCAAAATATTGGCCTTGCTCACCATCGTACTGCTCACCGTCTATACTCGATCATCAATACAGCAACACACAAGCATCCACGTAATCATGCACGAAGAAAACAAGAACAATTAATTAGAACAATACACCAACAAAGGAAAAATGTTGAATAGTTTGTAAAATTAAGATATGATGAATATAAGCTCTGGATGGCAGAATCATAAATAAAGTGAACTATATATGAATTAAAATAAATAAAAAACTAAACTTTAATACTGCTGAGGACTATGGGTTTGATTTCGAAGAAATGGAGGGGCTCTTTAGCAAGGTGGCCAACGAAGAGGTATCTTCTAATATGGGCCATTGATCATTGATTGAACGGCTAGAGCGGTTTGGGGATGGTCCTGCCGGCCAAAAACTGGAGGCCGGTGTGGCGGTTCCATGGCTGGCGGCGAGCTTCTCGCTAGCGAACATGAAAAAGGGCATACAGGCCATGACAGAGCAAAACAAGGGCATGGGGAGAAAGACTGGGTGATGGAGAACTCACCCAGGGGCTTTTCATGTCGGAGACAATACGAGGATGGTGAGCGGCTCTGAGAGGCGACGACGGTTCCTGCGAAAGTTCGACTTCGGCGTGTGAGCAAAAAGGAGTGAGAAAAAGACAAAAGGAAGGCATCCCCAGCTTCGTCACCTCGCTACGAAGCTCAACTGCGGGTCTAATTCAATAGAGAGGCTACGGAGTGGCAAAATGAGCTCGACGAGCGGAGCTAGGGTTGCGGCGATGCTGCTAGCTCGATGTGGGGGTGGCGAGTCATCTAGGGCTGGTAAAATAGGGCACAGAGGGGGTGGTGGCTTATATAGAGCATAGGCTAAGGGAGCATGTCGAATCGTGCGAAATCGACAACGGATCGGTGGGATTTCATCCCTGCCGAGTCTAGCTTGGTCATGGCTCAAGGTAAGGGACGACGCTACCACATGGGACTAGCTCGCCAGTGAGAGCAAGGGCAAGTCCGGACGGTTAGCTAAGGTAGCGTTTGGTTGGGAGGCAAGGTAGAATGGGATGGTCCTATCTCTGATTTTTGGGATGGGACGGGGATAGAACGAACCTATTTTCTCTTTGGTTAAGGAGGGACTAGACCGACCTATTTTCTGTTTGGTTGGAGGGACAAAGAGAAATGGGATGGATGACGTATTTGACACCATTAAACAATGTTTGTATTGCAACCCACATGTCAATCTTGAAAGCATCTAGGCCCCTAGTAGGGTTTCGGTGATTAATGACAATACAAGATTACTATGACTAACGTGTGTTTTGCAGAGGCACTTAAGTTAGGTCATGGTAATAGAGATCGATTAGGCAATCAAGGTGGTCATGCCCCTACGATGGAAATCGTTTCAGTTTTCAAAGGATGGACGACAAGGTTAAGGATGGACTAGTTCTAAGTGTCGATTGGAGTTGAAGAGACACTTAGAGTAGTTTAGGACTTTGTTTTTCCTTTGGCCATACTATTAAGGGGGGTATGGACGGGTAGCTTTACCTAGGTGAGTCTAGTGAGTTAGGTGTGGTGCACACTTGTTAAAACTAGCGCTAGGTAGCTCCTACATATGCCTAAGATCCAATGGAGCGAACTTCATTCACATATGATTGAGAGTTAGAAGTGAATGGAGGGTCAAATACTGACCGGACGCTGGCGTAGAGTTCGGTCAGTTCATTTGACTGAGGTAAAATCGTTCAGTGTGACCGGACGCTGAGAGGCAGCGTCCAGTCGACTCTAGTAAAGTTCTAGAGAGGGAAAATCATGACTGGACGCGTCCGGTCAGTACTGACCGGATGCTTCTAGCGTCCGGTCACACTGTAAACTCTGGAGTTCAGGGTGTACTGACCGAAGCATCTGGTCAACATGACCAGAGCGTCTGGTCATCCCGTAGAGGCACATAACGGTTCATTTTTTAGCCCATATTATAAATAGAAGCTCCACTCATGTGTGGAGTTACTTTTGCTCATTCCAATAGCTGAGAAACACCTTAGAGAGTGCCAAGAAGAGCAAGGTCCTAGTGAGGTGATTGAGATTTGAGAATCCAAAGAGAGACCTCATTAGTGAAGATCAAGAGTAGCAAAGTGTGCATCCACCTTCTCATTAGGCTTGTCATGGTCAAGTGAGAGTTCGTGCTTGTTACTCTTGGTGATCGCCATCACCTAGACGGCTTGGTGGTGATTGGGAGTTTGGTGATCACCCGGCGGAGCTTGTGGGTGACCCAACTCAAGTTGTGAGCAGTTGTGGGTGATTCACTGCGACGGAGTGTTGAAGAATCAACCCGTAGAGAGCACTTGATCCTTGCGCAGATCAAGGGGGAGCTATACCCTTGCGCGGGTGCTCTAACGAGGACTAGTGGGGAGTGGCGACTCTCCAATACCTCGGCAAAACATCGCCGCGTTATTTCCTCTCTATTTACTTTAAGCATTTACTTTGTGCAATTCAATTCATGTCTTTATATTCTTAGAATTGCCATGCTAGAGTAGGATTGGAACTTAGGTTGCAAGTCTTTTGTGCGGTAGAACAATTAGAAACACTTTTTAGGAACAATCTAGAGTAGGATTGGGCTAACCATAGGACTTAATTATTGCGAAGAAATTTAGAATTAGCCTAATTCACCCCCCCTCTTGGGCATCTTGATCCTTTCAATTGGTATCAAAGCCTCGTGCTCACGTTTTTAGGCTTAACCGCCTAGAGCAAGATGTCTCATGGGGATGGACCTCCTTCTATCTTTGAGGGAGATGACTTTCCTTATTTGAAAATTCACATGGAGGCGTATCTTGAGGCTCTAGATGTTGGTATACTTAGAGCCGCCTCACAAGGCTTCCCAAAACCTCAGGATGCTACTAACTTACAAGGCGATGAGGTAAATTATGAGAAGTGGAATGCAAAGGCTCGAAACACCATCTTTAGAGGCCTTTGCAAAGATGTGTTTAATCGGGTGAGGAACCACAAAGACGCACATGCACTATGGTTGGACGTTTGTGCGCTCCATGAGGGAACTAAGAGTGAGCGTGAGGAACGCTATCATCTTGTCATAAAAAAGCTCAACTCTTTTGAAATACTTCCTAAAGAAAGTACTAATGAAATGTATTCATGTTTGAATGTTCTTGTAGAGGAAGTCAATGGGCTTGGACTTACTCAAATGCAACCATCCGATGTTGTAAGAAAGATCTTGAGTATCCTCCCCATTGACAAATATGGGCACATTATGACCGTGCTACATCAAGGTGATCTTTCCACCGTTACACCGACATAAATCTTAGGAAAGATCAATGCTCATGAGATGTATATGCACATCACACCTCAAGATGGCTCATCCTCTACAAAGAAGAAAGAAAAAGACTTAGCATTCAAAGCTAGCCAAGAGAAGGGCAAAGCAAGGCTTGAGTATGAGAGCTCAAGTGATGATGAAGTTGATGATGAAAGCCTTGCTCTCATGGTGAAGAAAACCGCCAAGATGCTAAAGAAGCTCAACAAGAGTGGCATCAAGTTCGATGGCAAGAAGAAGAAGTTCTTCACAAGCTCAAGAAGAAATCCAATCTCCGAGATGGATTGCTACAATTGTGGCAAACTTAGTCATCTAGCTCACCAATGTACAAAGCCTAAGAAAGACAAGTTCAAGAACAAGAACAAGGGCAAAAAAGATGACTCAAGCAATGAAGATGAAGATGAGAAGAAAAAGAACAAGCCATACAAGAAGAGAGATGGCAAGAAGAAGGACTTCCATAAGAAGAAGCAGAGTGGAAAGGCTTACATTGTCGGTGATTGGCTTACGGACATTGATTTATCTAGTGGATCATCCGATGATGATAGTGACGACGAGAAGGTGGCCACTATTGCTATTGACTCATCATATTCACCGCCACCACCGCCATCATCCTCTACTCACCTATGCCTTATGGCCAAGGGTGAACGCAAGGTATCACATGATGATGATAGTAGTGGTGATGATCATGCTCATAATGATGATAGTGATAGTGATAGCGATGATGAATATGAGTCACCTACTTATGATGATCTTGCTAAATTGCTAAATAAATACACTAAGATCATTATAAAGACTAGAGCAAAAAATGAAAAGCTTGAGATTAAGAATGATTCTCTTTTAGCTAAATGTGAAATAGCCGAAAAGACTAGTGTTGAGCTTAGAGAAGCAAATAATGCTATGTCATCCAAACTCAAGGAGCTCAAATCTTCTAAGAAAGAGCTTAAAGATAAACATGATAAACTTGAGTGGGTGCACAAAGAGCTCATCACTAGCCATAACAAGCTAAAAGATGAATATACTACTCTCAAGATTAATCATAACAATCTTGTTATTGCTCAAGAATTTTTACCCAATGAGCCATATGATGCTACTAACAATGTTGTTAAGATTGATATAGCTACATCATGTGATGATTTAATTGATGAGAGCATTGAGCAAGGATCTAGTGGCAAAGGCAAGCAAGTGGTTGAGTGCAATGACTATGATGAGTATATCAAGCTCAAGCATGACAATGAGAAGCTCAAGAAAGAATTTGAAGAGTTCAAAATCCACAACACCATTGTGCTAGAAACTCTTGATCATGATGGTGACTTGGTCCTTGAGAATGAGAAGCTAAAAGAAGAAAACAAGAAGCTCAAGGAAGAGAGGAACAAGGTTGCACTTAAGGAAGATAAAAGTAGTGATGCACTCAAGGAAGAGAACAAAAAGCTCAAGTTGGAAAAAGAGCATCTCAAGATTGGATTGAGCAAGTTCACAAGAGGCAAGCACCTTCAAAGTGAGCTCTTAATGAACACCGTCATGAAGATGGATAGAAGTGGCATTAGATATGTGGCAAATATAGAGAAGAAGAAGGCTCAAGTTCAACAACAACAATCAAAGCCAAAGCCAAAGCCAAAGAGATGCTTTGAGTGTGGACAAGAAGGCGACTTTGCTCATGAGTGCCAAACTCCACCACCACAACTCTTGCCCAAGCATTCTAGACCCTTTGCCTTCAGTGCTCACTACATGCTTACAAAAGATTCTAGTGGAAAGATGAAAGTGATGTTCTTAGGACCTCCCAATAAGAAGAGGAAAGAAATTTTGGGTTGCAAAGTCACTTGTTGAGAAGATGAAGGGCCCTCAACAAGTTTAGGTTCCTAAAGCTTGATCTCTTGTGTATAGGTGAACTACAAGACCGGTGGAAGTCATTGGGTTATTGATAGTGGTTGCACACAACATATGACCAGTGATCCTCGTATATTCACCTCACTAGATGAAGAAGTAGATGGACAAGAAAGAATCATATTTGGGGATAATTCAAAGGGCAAGGTTAAAGAATTGGGCAAAGTGGCAATATCAAATGATCATTCAATCTCCAATGTGCTATATGTTGCTTCTTTGAGTTTCAACTTGCTATCTGTTGGACAATTGTGTGATCTTGGCTTCCAATGCTTGTTTACCGAGAAGGAGGTTGTTGTATCCAAGAAGGATGATGATCATGTGATATTCAAAGGATTTAGATACAACAACCTATATCTAGTGGACTTCACCTCCGAAGATGCAAACTTGAAGACATGTCTATTCACCAAAATAACACTTGGGTGGCTATGATATAGAAGACTTGCTCATGTTGGGATGAGCTCACTCAAGAAGCTTATGAAGAATGATTTGGTGAGAGGGTTGAAGGATGTGAAGTTTGAGAAGGACAAGCTTTATAGTGTATGTCAAGCCGGCAAGCAAGTTGCAAATACACATCCAATAAAAGCTTTCATGTCAACCGCAAGAGTGCTAGAACTCCTCCACATGGACTTATTTGGACCAACAACATACAAGAGTTTGGGAGGAAATCTTTATTGTCTTGTGATTGTTGATGATTATTCAAGGTATACATGGGTATTCTTCCTTCATGACAAATCCGAAGTTGCATCTTGCTTCAAGAAGTTTGCCAAGAGAGCACAAAATGAATTTGAAGTGAAGCTCAAGAAGATAAGAAGTGACAATGAGAAAGAATTTGACAACACAAACATAAAAGCTTATTATGATGAAGTTGGAATCAAACATGAAGTCTCCGCAACTTATACTCCTCAACAAAATTGTGTAGTTGAGAGGAAGAACCAGACATTGATCACTCTTGCAAGAATAATGCTTGATGAGTACAACACCCCCGAAGCTCTATGGGCGGAAGTAATCAACACCGCATGCTATGCATCCAACCGCCTATTCCTTCAAAAGTTCCTTGGCAAGACACCTTATGAGTTGCTCAATAGAAAGAAGCCGGACGTCTCCTTCTTTAGGGTGTTTGGTTGCAAATGCTACATCTACAAGAAGCGACAACACCTAGGGAAGTTTCAAAGATGTTGTGATATTGGTTTTCTTGTTGGTTACTCATCAAAGTCCAAAGCATATAGAGTATTTAATCATGCCACTGGCTTGGTTGAAGAAACATATGATGTGGAATTTGATGAATCTAATGGCTCCCAAGGAGCACATGAGAATCTTGATGATGTAGGTGATGAACCATTGAGGGAGGCTATGAAGAATATTCCGGTTGGAGACATCAAGCCTAAAGATGATGAAGATGATGTACAAGTGATTGATCCACCTTCTTCATCAAATGTGCCACAAGATGATGAAAAAGATGGGAGAGTAGAAAATGAAGATACTCATGTCTCCCATGAGCAAATGGTGGTACAAGCACAAGATGTTGATGCTCCACAACCTCCTTCTCAAGTGGTCAATAGAAGAAATACACCTCTACTACAAGTTCATCCACAAGATCTCATCATAGGGAGTCCATCAAAGGGTGTAATGACTCGCTCACAAAAACTTGCTTCATTTATTGCTCATCACTCTTTTGTCTCTTGTTTTGAGCCTACTAAGGTTGAAGAAGCTCTTTAAGATCCGGATTGGATAAATGCCATGCATGAAGAGTTGAACAACTTCACTCACAATGAAGTATGGACTCTTGAAGAGCGGCCAAAAGGAGCAAGAGTCATTGGAACAAAGTGGGTGTTTCGAAACAAGCAAGATGATCAAGGTGTTGTTGTGAGGAACAATGCAAGACTAGTTGCAAAGGGGTTCTCTCAAGTTGAAGGTTTGGATTTTGGAGAGACTTTTGCACCGGTTGCAAGATTAGAAGCCATTCGTATCCTCCTTGCATATGCATCACATCATGAAATGAAATTATATCAAATGGATGTGAAAAGTGCATTTTTAAATGGCTTTATTAATGAACTAGTCTATGTTGATCAACCTCCCAGGTTTGAAGACCCTAGATATCCTAATCATGTTTATAGGTTGTCCAAGGCACTATATGGGCTTAAGCAAGCCCCAAGAGCTTGGTATGAGCGCCTTCAGGACTTTCTCATTGAGAAGGGCTTCATCATTGGGAAGGTCGACACCACACTATTCACCAAGAAGCTTGAGGGGCATATCTTCATTTGTCAAGTGTATGTTGATGATATTATCTTTGAATCATCAAATGAAGACTCTTGCAAAGAATTTAGTGAATGGATGTCGAAGGAGTTCGAGATGTCCATGATTGGTGAGCTTACATTCTTTCTTGGTTTTCAAGTCAAGCAAATGAGTGAAGGGATCTTCATCTCTCAAGAGAAATATACAAAAGATCTCCTCAAGAGATTCAAGATGGATGAATGTAAGCCAATTAAGACACCAATGCCTGCCAATGGACATCTCGACCTAGATGAGGGAGGTAACACGGTTGATCAAACTCTCTACTGCTCTATAATTTGTAGCTTGTTATATTTAACCGCATCTAGGCCTGACATCATGTTTAGTGTGTGTATGTGTGCTAGATTTCAAGCTAAACCTAAGGAATCATATTTAATTGCCATAAAAAGAATCCTTAGGTATCTTAAGCACACACCAAGCATTGGCCTTTGGTATCCCAAAGGAGCTAGATTTGAATTAATTGGCTATTCCGATTCGGATTATGTCGGATGCAAAGTTGATAGAAAAAGCACATCCGGAGGGTGCCATTTGCTTGGTAGATCACTTGTGTCTTGGTCCTCCAAGAAATAAAATAGTGTGGCTTTGTCCACCGCCGAAGCAGAATACATTGCCGCGGGTGCTTGTTGTGCATAAATACTTTACATGAAACAAACTTTGCTAGACTATGGTGTAGTTCTAGATAAAGTACCTCTTTTGTGCGATAATGAAAGTGCGGTAAAACTTGCAAATAATCTGGTTCAACACTCTCGCACCAAGCACATAGATATCCGCCATCACTTTCTAAGAGATCATGTGGCTAAAAATGATATATCACTAGAAGGTGTAAGGACTGAGGATCAATTGGCGGATATCTTTACTAAACCGCTAGATGAGACAACATTTTGTAGATTGCGGAATGAACTAAATGTGCTTGATTTTAGTAACTTCACTAAAAATTGAGCTTGTGTTGTCCCTTGCATTGCATTGTAATATACAACATGTTTTAATGCTTTATATTGCATATAGGGCTTGTCTAACATGGTTAAGATAACCACCAAAAAGCGTGTGATGAAGCTTAACCTTAGATCAAACTTAACAAGCAACTAGATTTACATTCAAGTATTGCATATGCATGAATGTTGTTTTGTCATTTGTCTTTAAATCGCCCTCTTTTTGCCTTTTTCTTAAAAAGAATTATAGCCTAAGGCAAAATATTTTGAAAAACTTGAGGGTTTGAGAGATGTCACTTACATCAGTCCCAATTGGTATTTATTTGGATCTTATTGGAGTTGAGACTTGATTGGGAACAGGCAGCAGGAAGGACAGTGAAGATTTGCTGAAGAAGGAGTGACTAGACGCTGCACCGGACTCTAGTGTCCAGCGTCCGGTTAGTTCACAGGAGGTGAACCTGCTGCCGAAGGAGTGACCGGATGCTGAAATAGTGTTTTTCCAGCATCCGGTCAGAAGGTGCTTCAGCGTTCGATCGATGATGAAGACGTCAAGGCTAGGTGACCAGACTCTGGCTGCATCCGGTCGGTGTCCACCGAACACGTCCGGTCACAATTCTAGAGGATTTGGACCTCTTTGGAATCGACCGGACGCTGGGTGGTAGCATCCGATCGCTACCACCAGAGCGTCTGGTCAGTAGAAAACGTGCATCATAAGATCTCTTTTCTTGTTTCCTTCTCTAATTCAGGGGGCCACCTTATTTAGTCCAACTGCCGGCGTTGACCTATCCTATTCCTCTCCCATGCCACGCCGACTTCTCCCGCGCACCGTCGTGCTGCCCTGCTCTGCGCCGCCGCGCCGCTGCATGCCCGAGCCACCGCCTCCAGTGCTTGCCGCCACCTCCCACGCCGCCATGCCTCTGGTAGCAAGCCCCCTCAGTCGTGCGCCACCGCACATCGTCATCCCCATGCGCTGCTCGCCATCGGAGCCACCACAGCAAGCGCCACCGCACCGCCACTACAAGCCCGTGCGCCGCCGCTCCTTGCGCTGCTCGCCCTAGCACCGCCACTGCCCCTGCTCCAGCGCCGCCATGGTCTAGAGTCGCCCCTCATCCGTCCAGTGCCGGTAAGGCCTTGTCCTATCGCTGTCGAACCCTAACCCACATTGCTTTGTCCGTAACCTAAATCGATTTCAAAGCATTGTTCTCAATTGCATTTTGGGCAGTCGCTTCACCACAAACCCTAACCCTAGATTCGGTGGTTTCCTACGGATCGCTTCTCTTTTCTCCTTGGATCGCCGGTTCGTTAGGTAGCTTGCCCGCATTTCAATTTCGTACCTACATTGCTTGCTTCCTAGGGTTTCACATCTATTAGATATATATATCGTACTTATCTGTATATCCTTCTAATCCATCGTGTAGCGAGTCGGTGCTGTTGAGATCGTGTGGCAGTTGACAGTTTAACTCGGAGCCAAGCTCACGAGTAAGGATCGAGGCCAAGCCTCGAAAGTGCAGAGGCAGTTGTTTCCTGTCAGCGGCAGTTGATTCTTTTTAGATTCTTTAGATGGCTCGCATGAAGAATATCGGTGGTGGTCCAGGAGATGAGGATCTAAGATGTCCGCCTCACCAGCCTATAGATCCTAAAGGCAAGGCGACGAAGAAGCTAGCAACCCAAAAGCGCAAATATCTAGATGCAGAGACAGCGAGAGCAGCTGTAGTTGCAGAGGCCATAGAGCGTGTCGAGAGAGGAGGCGCTCGTAGTGGAGTTGTTATTGCAGATCATCTATCACCAGAAGCACAGGGTAGACTTGAGTGTATTGAGCGTCTTCATGGTGGTCCACCTGGGACTGTCATGATGGCAGGACAATGTCTTGCCATTAAGGAGCCTCAGCCTCAGGGGGAGTCATAGCAGGTGCCACAGCAGACTCAGGAGCCTCAGCCAGCTTAGGAGACACAGGAGGGACAAATGTCACAGCAGACTCAGGAGGGTCAGTAGGATGAGGAGATAGAGCAGGCACCTCAGCCACAGCTTCGCCGCTCTGGTCGTACCCATGCCCCAGTCACACCGAGGGCTGACACACAGCAGAGGGGTTCTTGTCCACCACCTAGACCACAGGGTCCGCCTCCAGTGACCCATCTTGACTTGAGGGCCTCCACGGCCAAGCAGGTTCAACAGCTGATATTTGTTGAGTTTGAGGTATGGTTTCCACCGAGGAGGGATGAGAGAGCTTCAGAGGGCTTCTACACTCCACTGTAAGAGGATTTCTACAATGCCTATCTCAACAGTGGGGTAGTTTTCAGATCTCAGAGGGTGTGCCACATTGACTCTATAGTTGCAGCAGCTGGAGAGCACATTCGCCCCTACCTCACATATCTACCGAGGCTATCAGGTTTGATTGGATGGACCAGACTATATGTTCCATCTTGGGTTCGGCAGTTCTATTCTTCCCTCTGTATTGACCTGCAGCATAGATATATTCACTTCGCATTCGGAGGAAGAGACTACCGCCTAACAAGTCAGAGGGTCAGGAAGATACTGAGGCTTCAGGAGCAGCCAGTCAGACTTCACGAGGTGTGCTATGGCCAGACAGCACCCCCTAGACGCCCTCATGGTGGCAATGTGCCCCCTACGGACTTGGTTCGCCACTGCTTCACTGAGCCCTTTAGAGAGGGATCACGCAGGAACCCTAGTGACCTAAATCCCACTGCTCGCATACTTGAGGCTATTATGAGGAGGACACTACTTCCTAGGATGGGATACAGAGAGAACTTGACTCAGATACAGCTTTGGCTTATCAACTCTCTGATGCAGCAGACAATTTTTGATATTTGGGATCTTCTTCTGTTAGAGATGGAGGATACTATAGCTAAGGGCTTCAGAGGTCATAGGCAGTTGCCCTATGCTCACTGGATCACCTGGCTTATCCACAGAGCAGTCATAGTGAGGCCACCAGAGATGCTTGTAGAGTATAGTGGTGCTACGACTGAGTTCCCTACATATAACATGACACAGATGATCCGTCATAGCACTCCATAGGCACCTAGTCAGCCGCGCCGTCGTCTCGATGTGCCAGAGTCTACAGCCCAATAGGATGATATCATCAGAGGTATTGCAGCTACAGAGGAGGAGGAGCTTGCTCAGCAGGAGGGGATGGTCGTGAGCGACCCCAGTGACAGTTCTGATGATGACTATTAGCCCATCCCTTGGATGCCTCCTCAGTGACATGACCATGAGGCCGACAGCTCTAGCTCAGTGCCACTTGCCCCGTAGACCGACTCTGCTCTCCTTTCTATACTTGAGCGGATGAGGTAGGACCAGGCACGACAGGCTCAGGAGACAGATGTTATATTTGCTCAGTTCCAAACTCGGCAGGATGAGTTCCAGCGCCAGCAGCAGCAGATGCAGTAGCAACAACTAGCTATACATCAGCAGACGTAGGCTCTACAGCAGCAGCAGCAGGCCATGCATCAGCAACAAATCCTCATGCAACAGCAGCTCCTTGGATTTGTGCAGCATGTTGTGACTGCTATTGGGGCTCCACCATCACAGCCTTCGCCCCAGCTTGGTCAGACTGCCACTACCTCGATGACTCCAGCATTACAGCCTAGTGGGCTTCAGAGTCAGGGATAGCCACCAGCATAGTATGCTTCTCCTACAGAGCAGGTGTCCCAGTGGTTCGCTTTGCTAGTGGTAGCCCCATAGTTCACTCTATTACAGACAGGCTTCACATCGGCACAGACATCGTCGCTGCTTGAGCCAGATACTTCAGTCTCTAGGAGTCTTGGAGCCTCCTTCAGTGAGTTGACAGGGCGGCCTACACCGCCACATTTGTATGCCCTAGGTCCTTCTACTACAGCTCCCATCATCGTGACTACACAAAGGCTTCCTTCCTCAGTTGCATCTTCAGATCCTACTACAGGCATACTAGCAGAGTCGCAGGCAGCACCTGTCCCAGCTCAAACTCAGACCGCTTCAGCGACACTGTCAGCTATAGAGGGTCAGACAGCCTAGAGCTCCGAATCAGACGATGATGGCACCTAGTTTCACCTTGTCCCTCGTACCTTAGCGCCCGGCTCGTCCGCTGCAGTCCCACCGACCGACCCGTAGGTTTTGGTGTTTGACGCCAAAGGGGGAGAGGGTTCGAGTATGATAGTCTTAGGGGGAGCGACGTATTTAGGGGGAGCTTAGTTATCTTATTAGCTTATATATTACATTTGGAGTTTTTATGTGTGATACACTATTATGCATTCATCGTGTGTTTACTTTCATGCATTGAACTATATATAAGTGATAGTGATATCTACGTGATCGTGATATATGACATGTGTGCTCTCTACTTTGACTTATTTATATGTCATATCACTTGTGTTATGCTCATTTGCCTTTGCTTCCGCGTTTTACTCCGATGCAAATGAGCTTTATTACTTGTACTCATGCTTATTTCATATCTTTTGAGTACATCATGTTGGCTTGGTTCATATAAGCTCGCCTAACCTTTTTGTTCTTATTGACAAAAGCTTATATGATCCAAGCATGTTAAAAACCTCAACTCTTTTACATACTCGAGGTGGTATTGTCATCAATCATCAAAAGGGGGAGATTGAAAGCATCTAGGCCCCTAGTAGGGTTTCGGTGATTAATGACAATACAAGATTACTATGACTAATGTGTGTTTTGTATAGGCAATTAAGTTAGGTCATGGTAATGGAGATCGATTGGGCAATCAAGGTGGTCATGCCCCTACGATGGAAATCATTTCGGTTTTCAAAGGATGGATGACAAGGTTAAGGATGGACTAGTTCTAAGTATCGATTGGAGTTGAAGAGACACTTAGAGTAGTTTAGGACTTTGTTTTTTCTTTGGCTGTACTATTAAGGGGGGTATGGATGGGTAGCTTGACCTAGGTGAGTCTAGTGAGTTAGGTGTGGCGCACACTTATTAAAACTAGCGCTAGGTAGCTCCTACATATGCCTAAGATCCAATGGAGCGAACTTCATTCACATATGATCGAGAGTTGGAAGTGAATGGAGGGTCAAATACTGACCGGATGCTGGCTCCGGTTTGACCGAACGCTGGCGCAGAGTTCGGTCAGTTCATTTGACTAAGGTAAAATCGTTCGGTGTGACCGGACGCTGGAGGGTCAAGTGACTGGACGCTGAGAGGCAGCGTCTGGTCGACTCTAGTAAGGTTCTAGAGAGGGAAAATTATGACCGAACGCGTCCGGTCAGTGCTGACCGGACGCTTCCAGCGTCCGGTCACACTGTAAACTCTGGAGTTCAGGGTGTACTGACCGGAGCATCCGGTCAACATGACCGGAGCGTCCGGTCACCCTGTAGAGGCACATAACGGTTTGTTTTTCAGCCCATGTTATAAATAGAAGCTCCACTCGTGTGTGGAGTTACTTTTGCTCATTCCAATAGCTGAGAAACACCGTAGAGAGTGCTAAGAAGAGCAAGGTCCTAGTGAGGTGATTGAGATTTGAGAATCCAAAGAGAGACCTCATTAGTGAAGATCAAGAGTAGCAAAGTGTGCATCCACCTTCTCATTAGGCTTGTCGTGGTCAAGTGAGAGTTCGTGCTTGTTACTCTTGGTGATCGCCATCACCTAGACGGCTTGGTGGTGATTGGGAGTTCGGTGATCACCCGGTGGAGCTTGTGGGTGACCCAACTCAAGTTGTGAGCGGTTGTGGGTGATTCACTGCGATGGAGTGTCGAAGAATCAACCCGTAGAGAGCACTTGATCCTTGAGTGGATCAAGGGGGAGCTACACCCTTGCACGGGTGCTCCAACGAGGACTAGTGGGGAGTGGTGACTCTCCGATACCTCGGCAAAACATCGCCGCGTTCTTTCCTCTCTATTTATTTTGAGCATTTACTTTGAGCATTTACTTGGTGCAATTCAATTCATGTCTTTACATTCTTAGAATTGCCGTGCTAGAGTAGGATTGGAACTTAGGTTGCAAGTCTTTTGTGTGGTAGAACAATTAGAAACACTTTTTAGGCACAAGGGGTTAATTGGGCTAACTATAGGACTTAATTATTGTGAAGAAATTTAGAATTAGCCTAATTCACCCCCTCTTGCAAGTCCCTAAGGCCATCATGGGGCCTCTTGTCAGCAGGCACAGTGGCCTCTAGGCACATCCCATCCGCTGACACTCTACGTAGGCAGTTGATGGCTCCTAGGGTGCCGTGCCTGGTGGAGGAGTTATGGCGTGCACTCTCGCGCCGTCCCACGTCGTTTGGGAGATGAGACATTAGGCCACGTGGTGTGGATCTAGTGGAGGAGGAGCCATGACACTTGGCGTGAGTGGATCCGGACCGTTGATGGCGGCCGATGGGCCCAAGGGGAGTCAGATCCCCTCAAGTCCTGTGACAAGGCATGTGTGGAGTGGGCAGTGCACTTGGGTCAGCCTACGTTACTCCTACATGCTTGTGTTATAGAAAGGGTAGGATGGGGGGAATGGCTTTACCTTCCATTCTAGCCTCCCCATTGCCTCCTTTCTTCATGCCTCTAAGCTTGCTTGCGCCCGTTCCCTATCATCTCACAATGGCGGAGTGGGATACCTCAAAGGCTAAAGGTGAGATGTTGGAGGTGGCCCGAGCGTGGTTGATCCTTCCTCCCACTAGGTGGGATCTGCCAGACCCAGGGGTGACAAAACCCGTGCCAGGGGAATCTTAGGTCATCTCCTTCGTCCCCTTCCATCTCTCTGGCTTCGGGGTCCCCGTGCATCCGTTTGTGCAGAGGTTCCTTCGCCACTTTGGGTTGTGGCTTCATGATCTAACACCGCACGGGGTGGCTGTTGGTGGTTCTTAACTCCCATTTTCAACCACCAACCATTACATAAAAACCATCCAAACAAGCACCATTAGTAAATTGGGTTTAAACTAACAAATTCCATGAATTTTGGTGAGTTATTCATTTGCAGGACACATATATGGAATACATGGAAAATGTAATGAAAATGCGCAAACACACAAAGCGTATTCAATCCTGCACAGACACAAGAAGGAAAAGGGCCTATGAAGCATATCCCACCAAATCAAACTTGGGCCAAAACCACCAAAGACGTAGCCTAGGCCCAACGTGCAACCGCCATGCGAAAGGCGATCACAGGGCGGCGACACTGTTGCAAAAGTGTAAGAAGTCAAATTGCTGGCCTCTCCATATTAGTAGTAGTAGCCACTGCTGCAAGCTAGTCAACGAATCCCTATTGCCGCCATGAGACAGGACTATCTTCCTCATAGCCATGTGTAGAACGTAAGCTTCAAGACATAGTCTATCTAGCCTATGCAAGGAATCGTCGGTGAAGGGCTCCATGAAGAGCGGCCGAATCTCCTGGTCTATAGGAAAAGTACCTCTAGCCCTGCTACGACACGGAGGAAGAGCATCTCCATAGACTATCTGGTGGAGCTTTCTATCTGAAGTATCGACCCCGAGGAGTGGTTGCAGACAGTTATAGGACATTCGCTCTGGCCAACCATCGAGCATAAAAGCAATGAAGTCATGCTCTAGATGAATCCACACTATTGCATAGAACTGACCCACCCAGCTTATCACAATTCGATCAACCTCGCTGAAAAAGTGAATGAAGCCCGAGAACCGCTCAAAGAGGGGCCGGATGGGTATACCAGCTGCTCTCTCAAGCTCATCTCAACCAAATATCCTTTGGTCTACTAGTGCTATCCCTCTAGCATGGTAGCTCCTGAAGAAACTCTCCTGAGTCATAGTCCAGAACTGTGATTTTATGCCAGGCTCTTTGAGGAGTGGAAACCAGAACTTAATATCACAGAACCTGATGCTCCGTATCTTTTTGAGTTGTAATACCAAAAGTCATAGAACTAAACCACCACTTTCTTTCTCTCAATATTACTGCTCCTCATAGCACCATTGGTAGACACCAAACCTCCTCAACTGCTCCTCGTACCACCATTAGTAGATATCAAATTACCTTCTCGATTGCTCCTCATACCACCAATGGTGGCACACATCAAATTACCTCTTCGACTGCTCCTCATACCACCAATTGTGCCACACATTGAACCTCCACAAGTGTGAGCGCCCGCACCCCCATGAGTAGCTATTGATTTGATCAAGGAAGGTGCAAAGCGACTGGTCTGGTTTTTGGAGTGGAACTCTGTCATTTGTTGTAGTTGTTCCTCAGTGAGCTCCTCCTCCCTGAGTTCCATTTCAGCACTCTCCTCATGCTGCTGCTATCGGCGGGCCATTCAAGTCTGCCTGCGAGAATTCCTAGACTCTAGGGCTAGCATAGGTTTGGTTGCTTCTTCCTCTACCTCTCGAATACTGTTTGTCTTCCTTTGCCTCTTCCTAGGCTATGGTGGTGCTTGTTCCTCTACTTCTAGGACACTGTGATCCTTCATCTGGCTCTTTATGGGCTATGGTGGTGCCTATTCCTCAGCTTCTCAGAGAATGGTTGCCTACCTCTGGCTCTTTCTACGATGTGGTAGTTCTACCCGCTTTGATTTAACTCGGGCCATCTGCAACAATAAGAAAAATTACATATGCATTTCATCAAACACCATAAATTCATGAAGAAAAAAAGAGGAGATCGCAGACGGCCTCATCGTGCTGAGGTGAGAAGGCGATCTCGACCGGCTTGCTCACTAGAGGAGTGGTGCACTGACAGACGGCAGTGTAGTAGATCGCTGCGGCGTAGTAGATCCCCGTGGCGTGGAAGGATCTAGGCAAAAGGTTTTGGTGTGCATAGGGAAGGGGTGGGTGGAGAGGGGAGGGGGGGGGGTGGGGCAGGGTCGGTGGCGCTGAAGGGGGCAAATGGCAATAGAAACATCACGCAAAAGAGGAAAATATGGGTACTGATCAGAGAATGTCATTAGTAGCAGACTATCACACGTGTTGCGTAATTGCATCACGGACACATAAACACTGTCAAGAGTTGATGTCCACCGAAACTTGGATATTAATATTGGTGATCAGATGGTTAATACACATTAGTGTATTACTCCGTATATATCATCACCATTCATCATATAAAATTTGGCACGCTAGATGGGGCAGTGATCAGCCCACGCGAAAATTTGATTTCGAGCAAAAATGAAATCCCCGCGCCCAGCAGTGCCACCAACATGAACCGAAAATAAGATCTCCCTCTCATTTTCCCTCCTCATGGAAAATTGGTTTACCATGCCATCGATTTCAGACAACGGAATTTACGGTATTGTGATGCCACATAAAAGCGCAAGTCATCGTCTCCACCTTCATCTCCATTCTCCAGCCGGACTAGCGGCACCTCTCTCCTCCTGCTCCAACACCTAGCCCTCTCTACCACCCTAGTCTAAACCCTAGCTAGGTGCATCGGCACAGTAGCTTGACTCCCTCTCCACTCTCTAGATGCACCCTCTCTCATACCTTTCCGAACCCTAGCCGGAGCTAGAGTCAGATTCAGATTCGATCCCCTTCGTCGACAGTAGATCCATTGATGGTGGAAGGACCACCATCAGTGGTGGTACACGCCGGATCCGAACCCCCTATGTTGGCACCTATCATGACCGAGACCCAGCATCATCGTTGATGACTGCCACACCAGATCTGCTACCCCTTTGTCGATGCCAGCCGCACCACTTCCGTGACCAGGATGACAAGAGGGTGGTGCTGATGACGCAGCATAGCCAGGAATAGGAAGAGGTACCCAAATTCCTTTTATGATGCGTGCTATACTCTAGTGGTTGAACCTAGGACATGTAGATATATAGTGATGGGGTTATGTGTTTCTTTGTTGATTGTAGTTCATATGTGCTTTATTCGAGTATAATAGCTTATGTATAAACTGTAGTTCACATGTGCTTTATTCAAGTAATGGCTTTTGTATAAGCAGTAGTTTAGGCGCCTAATTTGCACGCTCCTGCTCTATTTTGTTGACATTGGGTACAAGGTTAACTCAATAAATGCCTTTGTGATCTACATGTTGACATCCGGAATATCTCCCTAAAGCGGGGGAGCATGTTCAGGGATATGGTGATACAGATACACATTTAGAAGAGCAAGTACCCCTTGCAATTGAGGTGCTTGTTCTATCTTGTCATGTTGGGATGGGAGGGGGTTGGTTTAGGTAGCAGTGCAATTCAATTATTTGTTGTGTGGATAGCAATGCAATTTTTACATGCTTGCCACTTAAGTTTGTTTCTCCAATTTTAGGCTGTGGGTTGAACAAGCCGTAGAGAAGTCCCTACAGGCAGGGCAAAAGGCAAAACCGATATGGGTCCTAGGGGATGGCAATCCAAGAGAGTAAAACCAACTAGTCCAGCAGAGTTGCAGCATCTTGTAGTTCCAACTAGGTCCAAAAGTCGGCACGCACAAGGCGAATAAAGCCCTGTGTGGGACTGATCACGTGAAGATGACCTTAGCCATGCTGAAGAGACTCCATGAAAGCTCTAGTTTGGTTTTGGTAAATTGATGAAACCCTAAGTGCTAACCTAGTTTATCAAGTGATCATTAAATAGGTAGCACATTCCAAGTGGTGAAGCAAATGAAGATCATGGCATGATGATGGTGATGCCATGGTGATGATCAAGTGCTTGGACTTGAAAATAAGAAAGAGAAAAACAAAAGGCTCAAGGCAAAGGTATAAATGGTAGGAGCCATTTTGTTTTTGGTGATCGAGACACTTAGTGAGTATGATCACATTTAGGATCGATAGCCATACTATTAAGAGGGGCGAAACTCGTATCGAAATGTGGTTATCAAAGTGCCACTAGATGCTCTAACTCATTGCATATGCATTTAGGATCTAGTGGAGTGCTAACACTCTTGAAAAAGTTTGTGAAAATATGCTAACACATGTGCACAAGGTGATACACTTGGTGGTTGGCACATTTGAGCAAGGGTTAGGAACTTCACCAGCGGAGTGTCCGCCTGTAGAGTGCGAATAGTCCGACGGTGCCACTGGCGCCCTAGATAAAAAAAACATGGTCACTAGAAGTGACCGGATGCTGGCCTCGGTTGGACCAGCGCGTCCGGTCAGGTGGAGCATGAAGATGCTAGCGTCGGTCTCTGACCGGACGCTGGGTCACTTAGTGACCGGATGCTGGAGGGGTGTGTCCGGTCCTGCTGATGTGGCAGTGCATAGAAGAGTCACCATATGACCGGACACTAGGTGAGTCCGGTCAAGCATGACCGAACGCGTCCGGTCGAGAAAAGTCGTCTTTGGATGCTTACTGGAAACGACCAGACATTGGGGCTCAGCGTCTGGTCAGTTTGAGCTGCTGCATCCGGTCGTCACTTGACCATTGAGATCGAGTGCTCTGTATTTGAAGAGAGGGGGCATGTGGCATGCATCGCGTGACCGGACGCTGAGGTGCAGCGTCTGGTCAATATGACCGGAGCGTCTGGTCACCCCGTGTTGTGCCCAGTGAAGGGGTATAACGGCTCTATTTCATGGGGGCTTCTATTTAAGCCCCATGGCCGGCTCATGCACACTCTCTTAGCCATTTGCATTGACATAGCAACCTTGTGAGCTTAGCCAAAGTCCTCCCACTCATCTCCATTATTGATTCATCATCTTTGTGAGATTGGGAGAGAATCAAAGTGCATTGCTTGAGTGTTTGCATCTAGAGGCACTTGGTGTTCATGTTTTGCTGCGGGATTCACTTGTTACTCTTGGTGGTTGCCGCCACCTAGATGGCTTGGATCATCGAGGATCGTCGAGCAAAGGTTGGT
Source organism: Miscanthus floridulus (assembly GCF_019320115.1). Taxonomy (NCBI): domain Eukaryota; kingdom Viridiplantae; phylum Streptophyta; class Magnoliopsida; order Poales; family Poaceae; genus Miscanthus; species Miscanthus floridulus. Next base: position 21,087 of record NW_027096830.1, on the reverse strand, counting down.
AATTGTCTCCGGCTCTGATCGTGGTGATTGTGAGGGGTTCTTGACATTACCACAAACTAGTTGTCAAGCTCTTTAGTGTAGCTAGTTGTGAGAGCTTGTTAGTTTGGTTAGTGTGGCTCTTTAGTTAGCTTTTGAGAGCACACTAACTTAGTGTAGTGTCATAGCTATTGTGTGGATAGAAACTATATAAACTAGAATTATGGTAGGTGGCTTGCTATTTTAGTAGGCTAGCGCAACACTTGCTTTGCCTCATAATTGTCTAACCGGTTTGTTAAGTGTTGTTGTAGAAATTT
>NW_027096830.1:0-16294 GCF_019320115.1 Miscanthus floridulus | reverse complement strand
TCACCGTCGCCATCTGGGACAGACTGTGATGTACACTAACACCGCCGATTAGCTTATGATCCGTCTGTGATTAGGTCCTTATTTCAGTCGCATTGGAGCACGACCCGGCTATGGATATACACTAACACCACCACATTGACAAATGATCCGACTGTGTCGGGACTATCAAAACCGTCATGTGGGCACATCAACCGCCTATGTAGTGGTCACCAGCACCGTCGCCTTGTACTTCGACCCGACTGTCAGTGGTGCGGTTCACTGTCGGTTCGACGACCGAGACGCTTGTGTAGAAGTTAACACTACCGTCGCTTCGGTGTATGATCCGCTAGTGCAAAGTCAATGGTCCACCGTCGTCTTCACCATGATTCGCCTTTGATGATCGTTTAGTCGATGTCGGGTTTACTAAATGATTCGGTGGTGATACACTTTGATCACTGCCGCATAATACATATAGCGATGGGGTGTTGGACGTTTGCAACCACCAACGGCGGTGGTGATAACAAAATAATAAACGGCCCTTAATAGCTTACTGAACACAAGCATACAGATATAATCATTACAATCCATAACCATATTTTTACAATAACAATGGACACTTACCATAATATCTTTCTCAACTGATGTCCTAACACAAGCGGTACATAGATTGCAAACTAAAGGTACTGATCTCTACAGGCTTACATAACAAAACGACGTAGATGTGCTCCTTCTATGTGGCACTCCTAGCAAAAATGAATATAATTAGTGTATCCTTCGAATTGGTAGACTATACACCATGGAACCCCTCTTCTTCCTCTTAGCCAATGCAGGAAAATTGTTCAAAGCACTTAGACCCCACCTGCACAAAGCAGCACAATTAATAATATTCAAACACACCATTCCTTTAGTTACGAAGCCCAAATTGGCCTATATATAGAATCAAAACAACTATCTACCTAAACAAAGGCATGACGTAATTACAACAAAATACAACATATGCACCTTTACTGCTCTGCTAATGACTCCATGAACACGGGAACATAAGGAAGATAGTGAGGTCCACCGCTCATACATAATAGTTTCCAGGTACTTCTAGGATAGCCGATGGCCCGAGCAGGGAGGACATGAACTTTACTACGGTTCATGTCATATGCAAGCAGTGATTTGTCCTCCCCAACAAGGAAAATCAAATTCCATTCTGGATAAACTGCAATCACTCTGTAGGCTGCATCAAAACCTCAGTACCAATTTTAATATTCTTCTTTCTAAATAGCTCCAGCGTGGTCACCTTATGCTTTGATATCCATTTACTAGTACCATAGTCTTCAAGGATCCAAATTGAAAGCTCATACCTATTCAAAGTATCAGCAGTACATAATGTGGTAGAACCGCCTAAAATAACTTATTTCCGGAGGTGTTTGTCTTCTATTAGACACTAAACACCCCAAGAGTGAGCTAATTTAAACAGTTCTATCGAGCACACCCCATGGGAGAACCCGAAAATCCACATTTTTCAACAGGATCATAAATGGGAGAATAAAGCTTACAATATTTTAGCCATTTCTTACATCACTTTCCGTGCAATATTAGAGTATAATATTTATTGTTTATAACAACGAAATATAACCAAGTTATCAGAGTTTCAGCGGAAATAAAATCATTTAATGACAAGTTAAACATTAACATGATGATTCGTTATATACATCATAACAGGTTATAAGTTTTTTCCATTGTAAAACATTTTGGGTGGGAGTTTCAAATAAACTCTATGTCCGCAATATTAAAGAACTCCTCGCTGAGCCGACCAGGAGGTTTTCACACGCAAGTGTTAGCTCCACATGTTCCTGTCACCTGCCACAAGGTAGAACAAACCCTGAGTACTCAATTGTACTTCGCAAGACTTACCCATCAAGAGAAAAGAAAAGACTCTAAGGATATGCAAGGCTATCTGGCTTATGGTTTTATTGCATCTACAGGAAGCGTTACTAAGCGTGCATCCTTATATTCAATTTCATTAGCAGTCAATATTAGTTCATTAACTAACCATTCTATATAAGCACCTATGCTACTTTCAAGCGGGTGGTAAGCAATCAGAACCATTTTACCATCTTTCATATTCCAGTTCTTACTACGGTGCTAGATCATAGACAAGTCGTACCGTATTACACGGCGATTTGCGAACCAATGTATATTAGCTGGGTACCCTAAAATACACGCCCCGCTTGTACCCCAGCCACAAGCAGGACCAACTCACCACTCTCCTGTCAAGGGGTTTAGGTCCCCGTCCAAACTTGGACTCCAAGCCCCCACACCTGAGTCTCGGACTCAGTGTGGTGCTTAGACCTCGACCATCTCTGCCTCCAATCAGTCGGTTCGGAAAGAGCCGGAACCTCTGACAAGAGAGCAACGAGCCTTCCCACCCCCATAAGCAAGTATATGCTCAGGATAATAAGTCTGTGACCTGACTAGAATCCAATGCAACGGACGGTCCTCAATCGACACAGGCGGAACGAGTGCAATCCGAGCCTCGCTCGAATGCCAAACCAAGTCCAGATCCAAAGTACCATTCCGCTTAGTCTCCAATTATCATTCATATATATTCCATGTGACAGTAATATAATAACAACAATAATATCTTTCCTATCTCTCGCGAGTGACAGATAATCACTCGACCTCTACCGGATCCTATAGCATAGCAATCAACATGATCCTGATATACTAGTACGACTCATAGTATATATATATATATATATATATATATATATATATATATATATATATATATATATATGCAAGTGGTTTTTATTCAGCTCCTTAAAACTTAATGCACAAGCATAAGATAAAGTGTAGAATAATAGGGGTTATGCACCGGGGCTTGTCTGGGTAAAATATAACCAAGTTAGCTTTTTATCATGGTGGCATGACCATCAAGTCACCATCTGCTTCCGCTACTCCAGACGACTCCATGATCCAACATCGCTCCTATCATGAAATACGTGGATGCAACACAGGGACGTAAATAATCAACGGCAACCGCAACTCTAAAATACGATTATGTCTCACAAGCTAACGGGTTAGCTCTAATGACTAACATACTAAGCTACGTATCCATATTGTCGGGCGAGGCATCACTTCCCAATAAGTATTTTAGCTACAAAATCCCCAGATATATCCTTAATTCATTTAATATATTTTCAAACCAATTATTCTAGCAAACTAATTATTCTAGAGCTGCAAAAATTACAGAAAGCACATAATAATATTATGAAGCTACTGTAAAATTTTCAAAGCTAACACAATCATTATTTTGCCACAAAATTTCTACAAGTTAATACTTTAATAATTTTAGAGCATGTTAAATCATTTAAAGCATCCATGAAATATTTTAGAACCACGTGAACCAAGTACACTAGTAGGTAGATCATGATTTTAGAAGCTTAACAAAATTGGTTTCACAATTTTTGGTCCACTACACAGATTTATATTGAATTTACAATTTACCTTAGAAACTAAATTAGAAAATGCCTAGAAAAGAAAAAGAGGCCGGCAACAACCATATCGGCCCCAGCGGCCCACGCGAATGCGGCTCTCGCGGCAGCTGGCCCAACAACGGACCAAGGCGGGGGAGCCCGCGCCCACACCGCGCTTTTTGTAAAATAGCCCCTAGACTACCTGAATATTATGCGACGCCTCTGAGTACTATTGCACCAGAGAAACCCTTTGCAGAGAGCACCCCCAACAAACCTATCTTCGCAACAAGCCAGTCCTCGACCCCCCCCACACACACATCGGCGCGGCTTCGGCCATCGTAGCATGCCCTCGCCGGCCATCAGAGCGAAGCACCCGCCCTATGAGCAAGCCTACGAGCACTACGGGGCCAAGACAAAACCGAGAGGGGTGTTTTGAAGCTAAATGACAACCCCTAGTCTGCTACCCACATAGGTGGGCAAACCTCCATGATGGCGTGCCTTCTCCGATGAACTAGGGCTATGACGAGTATAACGGATCGGGTGAGAGAAACAGGAGCTTACCCCGAGGCTAGCTACGGTGATGGATAAGACGGGGAAGCGACGAGGTGATCGGGCCACGTGCGGCCGCACCACGCGGCGATACTCTAGGCGTGGCATCAACGCGTCAGCCCAGCACTGGTGAAGGTTCTAGCCAAGCCGAGGCGAGCACCAGAAAGAGGGGTCAATGGTGAGTTTGTATGGCCATTAAATGAACCACAACGGTGACAAGAGACTCAGCGTAAACCAAACCAAGACACGACGGTGAAACGGACCGACGGCGAGCAAAACTCGAAATTAGCCAGCAATAAAGCTTGGTTGTGCCCTGGTGTAGGACAGACTATTAGCTAGCTTCCACACCTAGCTACTAGGGCATCGAATCAAGGTGCGGTGTCCCATGGAGCGCGAATTTAACTCATGGAGTGGTACGGTTCCATCAGTGGCGATGGCAGGCAGGTAGCGGCTCCGCGACAAAGGCAGCAACATGACGGGGTAGTGGAGACAGGCAGAGGCTCGGTAGTAGGTGGATCGAGTGGTCAAGATGGGCACGACGTCGGCTAAAGCTGTGGGTCTTGGCTGGTAGTGGCCATCGGCCTTGCGTGCGGCAGTGCACGTGCAGTGGCACCGCAGCGCAGCAGCATGACTTGGCGTGCATGGCTCAGGCATGGACATGGCACAACATCGAGAGCGGCAGCAACAACGACAGCCCACGATGCAGCGTGCAGCCATAACCAGCGAGAGAGGCTAGCAGAGTAGTGGCCATGGCCAGGAGCAGCCAGCCCACGACGGCGTGCTTGTGTGGTGAACGGGGTACTCAGGCCGAGAGCCTGGAACAATGTCTTGCACACTTCTTAAAGCAGCCCAAAGTGCACTTACTAACTCGACAAAAACTCCACCAAGTCCACGAACCCCAAATTGGCACTATCGACTTGCTAACGAAGCAATTTCCGTCGCCACTGGATGCCCCGAGAGGAAGTTGGAGAGGCGCCAAGGTAGGTTTGTCGCACCGAACGATAGTTCATGAATGGAGTGGCAACGGCATAGCTAAAACACGTTCTGATGTAGTTCAGACACTACTTGCATGAACATCGCAACTCAAACGCAACCACAACCTTCACCACGCTCAAGTTCACACCTTGATGCACCCAATTGTGCAAAAACATAGGTGTGTCGCTTAACCAATTTTGTTGGAACTTAAATGCCAAAAACAACATTGTCTATCATTTCCAATTTACAAAAGTTAAGGGTTCAGTTTGATCAACAACTTTTAACACTTTAGCCGTAATTTTCAAAGGGTCTAAACCTTGTTAATTTCAACTAACTAACATACCATGACCTAGTCCATATTTTGTACTAACTCATAGGAACAAAATATTAAAGCACTATTTAAGTATGTTCCACTATATAATTCACCAAAGATAGCACTTTAAACATAATCATTTGTTTGTCGACTTAACCGTGAAGAGTGGATTTAATTTCAATTCGATTTTTGAGCTTCCCAAAAATACTAGCTGACATTATTATTCTCCAAGATTCAAAATTGCATGCCCAGCTACGTAACTTGCCCTCAAATCTTTATTTCCACACTATACTCCAGTTATAATTGGTTGTTGTTCATAGAAATTGTTTTCATGCCAACAATTAACAAAACTCATTCTATTCTTTTTGTTAGGAGTTTTCATCACCACCTATTTACACTAAGTAAATGAACTCACTATATTATTAGATCTATCTCTTAGGCCATAACCTCGGTGCTTAGCATGCTTGTAACACTAGAGGTGTTACAACCAACCCCCCTTAAAAAGAATCTCATCCTGAGATTCGGAGCAAGAACCAAAAAGGAGACAACGCAATTACACTTCGTAGATTTAAAATTACATGAAAGATTACATGACTTCGAATACTGAACCACATAGGGATTTAGGGATACATGGTTAAGAGCAACCTAGTACAATCAAGACTTAATCTAGAAGTCAGGATAGACAAGGGCAATGGAGAAACAACAAGAAAATGATTATCCAAAACTTGACGTATGTCCAACAGATATAGAAATAGGAGACTGAGAACTCAAACATCGTGAACCCTAAGACGAAACTAACCAAAGGGGACTTGAACTTCTTCAAAAACTTGATCCCTTCTTCTCGGATTACACAATCACCTCTGACTAATGAACCTAGTCCCATGAATGACGACTGGATCTCGTAGCTCTGCTTTGGATTCGAGGGGGATGGGGACAAAGAAAAAGAGCAAGGACCAAGGGCATCTTATAGTGGCGAATGGAGGTGGGGCATAGTGCACTAGAAGTGGAGACGGCGTGGATGGGAAACACTGCTGGTCACGAGGTGAGAAGAGCATCAGCCATGGAGCGCTCCCTCCATGAGCTTGAGTGGAGGGAGGAAAAAAAGAAGAGGAGAGGGGGTTCGCTCGATGAGGTAGGTGTGCGGCGTCCATGTCTCCAAAAGAGAAAAACAAAAAGGGGGGGTCCGGTATGGGGATGAGAGTGAGGATCGAGAGCCAACAGGATGCCGAGAAAAAAGGGGAAGTGCATAGTACACGAGGATAGCTAGTGCGACATGATGTCGCGGCCACGCAAGAATGGGGTGCTAATGGGCCTGACACAGACAGCATCCGCAGGGCACGTGGCAATAGTGACCGACTTGCGCAGCGTGGTCAAGCTGGACATGGGCTTGGGACATGACATCCACTCAGACTTTTTGAATCACTCCCTACTACCCAAGACTAACTCTTCCGTGTTGTTCTTCTTTTTCTTTCCCTGCTTTGCCCGCAATAAGCGTCAGTCTTTCATGTGAACTGAGATCACAACATTTGTGCTTCCTCCAAACCACATCATCTCGGTTACTTCGAATGAACACTATTTCATCAACCTATTGTGGATTTCCCGTTCGAACACCAGAACATTTTCCAAGGAGAATAATTTATAGCAAGAGCGATACAGCAGTGTAACTTGGTAATGGTGCTTGGTCAACAACCTCAATACTAGTGCATGTCGAGCAGCGTCACCATGTGGCAGCTGTTCCACAAGGGCCCTTGGTTTCATCGTGGCACCATAAGCTATTAACCAGGCAACTATTACCAACTTACACACAATGAAGGCGGTGGGGTCATAGACTACAGAATCAAAGGAGTATTGCAAGGGAAGATTCAAACAACAAGGGTTCCTTTCGCAACAAGGGACATGGAATTCAAATCCCACAATGGATTAGATTTAAAGAGATTCAAGTGCTCTGCTGGGGCATCCACAATTAGTTGATATAGTATTCTACATTATCCAATCATGGACGATCTGCTGGCATCTGAATGGTTTCTCTCTTGTAACCCACTTAACATCGTCCTTGAAAACCCTAAGCATGTCTAATGAGACCTAAGGGTAGCTAGATGCAATAAACACAACAAAATAAATAAAATGCACATTCCGAATGCCCTTATGCTGGTATAACATACATGCACTCACTCTCCCATTCTTGACACATCATTCACCTTCTCTACGATCGGGCAACCTCAACAACTACGGATGAAATACAATGGAAAGATTACAATCCTGGAGGACAATGATGAAAAACACCACTAACTATGGGTACATCTTCCCAAGGCAACTAATATACTTTATCGAACCACACATCTTCATTCCTAGGCTAAAGATCTACCTCCTATCTAGGCAGTGGTTGAGTGAGGGGAAGCAAGGGCTCTACTTCTAACACTTCCGAGGGTGGGGGTGCTAGCGGTATTGCAACACCAGTTCTCCTTGTTTCCGGCGGGTGGACATGGATTCCCTCCAAGATCAAGGGATCCTGCCTTTTCACGGTCAGCGTCCTACGCTTGGCCCTAGTGAAAAGGTAGGACTCTCCTAACTAATGGTCATGTCAATCTTTAGCCTCCTTCAGAGCCTCCAACATGGTAGTTCTCGACTCTCCACGGCTACCGCACTGGCATGCGCTTCAGCAAGCTGCACCTGGAGCATCCTAGAGAAAATATCAGCTTCCTCGGCTCACTAGAGGCACTTCCTCAGCTTTGAGGCTTGTCGATCGTACTGCTTATCCAGAGCAAGCAGGTACTTGGTCAAGTGCACCATGGTTGGGCTGTCTTCTTACCCATCCTGCCCTTGCAAAGCCTCTATGCGAGCCCTCCATGCCTGTCGATTCTTTTCCAAAGGTGGAAGGAACCTCATGGGGGTACGAGCAATGGGCTCTTCATAGATCTGGCAAAGGTACCGCAAGGCTTTGTGGGCCACAACTTGGTAGGTGTCGACGAAGCAAAACCCGGTTGTGGTCACATTCTAGGCTTCAGTGATGCCAGGAAACTCCTCACTCTTCCCAATATAGACGGTAACTTCACACTGCTCAGTGCCATGCTTTTCATTCTCATGGCCCTCATACTCGGGACGATCTTTGACTCTGAGCTTTTGTAGGGTGTCATACATGATTTTGGGAAAACCCTTAGTGTTTAGGCAGTAACTACTAACCCAGGCTCCTGCCATTTCTGGTGGGTGGTTGCAAGAAATGTTTGAGCGAAAAGCTTGCTCAAAAGGAAAAGCAAGGCAAGCGGAAGTACACTGGGTGGTGGTACCAATGGCTAGGCTAGGCCCTAATTATAATGGTAGAGCGGTCAGTGGTCCTGGCGTGGTCCACCAAGGTTCCTACGTGGGATCACTACAAATGAATCGACCAAATTTTTTGCGCGTTCGAGGCAGTGATGTCCGAGGTCATTACCGACTGGTACAACTATAGGGAAAGGGTCCAATAAGAGCATAGAAAAGAGTACGAGGGAGACATGGGTCATGGCCGGTGTGAACCATAGTCGAACACGGAGCACGAAGCCATAGTTTAGCAGTAACTGCTGAACAGGGATGGGTCAGTCGTGCACAATATGACACGCGTGACATCTATAAAGGGCGCATCTACTAGCAATACGGTCATGATGACTAAGGCATTACTAGAGCGACTGCCTTAAAGATTGTATACTATGCAAGAGTCAGTCCACCGGAGAAAACCTAGTTAAACCTATTCTGGATGCTTAACTATACCAATAGGGCTACTTATACACTTCATGGTTAAACACCCTAACTTTTTGTAAAAATAGGTTGTCAAATTTTAGTTTAGAAAAGGATTTTGAAGCTTTATTTACTCATTCACGCTCTGGTGCCACCTGTGGCAAAACCACCTAAAATAACTCACTTCTGGAGGTGCTTGTCTTCCATTAGACACTAAATACCCCAAGAGTGAGCAAATTTAAATAGTTCTATCGAGCACACCCCATGGGAGAACCCAAAAATACACATTTTTCAACAGGATCATAAATGAGAGAATATAGCTTACAACATTTTAGCCATTTCTTACATCACTTTCCGTGCAACATCATAGTATAATATTTATTGTTTATAACAGTGGAATATAACCTTGTTATTAGAGTTTCAACGGAAATAAAATCATTTAATGAAAAGTTAAACATTAACATGATGATTCGTTATATGCATCATAACAGGTTATAAGTTTTTCCATTGTAAAACATTTTGGGAGGGAGTTTCAAATAAACTCTATGTCCGCAATCTTAAAGAAGTCCTCATTGAGCCCACCAGGAGGTTTCCACACGCAAGTGTTAGCTCCACATGTTCCTATCACCTGCCGCAGGGTAGAACAAACCCTGAGTACTCAATTGTACTTTGCAAGACATACCCATCAAGAGAAAAGAAAAGACTTCAAGGATATGCAAGGCTATCTGGCTTGTGGTTTTATTGCATCTATAGGAAGCGTTACAAAGCGTGCATCCTTATATTCAATTTCATTAGCAGTCATCATTAGTTCATTAACTAACCATTCTATGTAAGCACATGTGCTACTTTCAAACAGGTGGTAAGCAATCAGAACCATTTTACTATCTTTCATATTCTAGTTCTTACTATGGTGCTAGATAGTAGACAAGTCGTACCGTATTACACGGCGATTCGCGAACCAATGTATCCCAGCTAGGTACCCCAAAACACATGCCCCGCTTGTACCCTAGCCACAAGCAGGACCAACTGACCACTCTCCTATCAAGGGGTCCATGTCCCCATCCAAACTTGGACTCCAAGCCCCCACACCTGAGTCCCAGACTCAGTGTGGTGCTTTGACCTCCACCATCCCTACCTCCAATCAGTTGGTCTGGAAAGAGCTGGAACCACTAACAAGAGAGCAACGAGCCTTTCCAACCCCATAAGCAAGTATGTGCTCAGGATAATAAGTCTATGACCTGACTAGAATCCAATGCAACGGACGGTCCTCAATCAACATAGGCGAAACAAGTGCAATCTGAGCCTTGCTTGAATGCCAAACCAAGTCTAGATCCAAAGTACCATTCCACCCGGTCTCCAATTATCATTCATATAAATTCCATGTGACAGTAATATAATAACAACAATAATATCTTTTCTATCTCTCACAAGTGATAGGTAATCACTTGGCTTCTACCGGATCCTATAGCATAGCAATCTATATGATCCTGATATACTAGTATGACTCATAGGATATATATATATATATATATATATATATATATATATATATATATATATATATATATATACACAAGTGGTTTTCATTTAGCTCCTTAAAACTTAATGCACAAGCATAAGATAAAGTGTAGAATAATAGGGTTATGCACCGGGGCTTGCCTGGGTAAAATATAACCAAGTTAGCTTTTCATCATGGTGGCATGACCATCAAGTCACCATCTGCTTCCGCTGCTCCAGACGACTCCATGATCCAACATCGCTCCTATCATGAAATACGTGGATGCAACGCAGGGACGTAAATAATCAACGACAACCGCAACTCTAAAATACGATTACGTCTCATAAGCTAACGGGCTAGCTCTAATGACTAACATACTAAGCTATGTATCCATGTTGTCGGGCGAGGCATTACTTCCCAATAAGTATTTTAGCTACAAAATCCCTAGATATATCCTTAATTCATTTTATTGATTTAATATATTTTCAAACCAGTGCTTAATAGGTATTCTAGCAAACTAATTATTCTGGAGCTGCAAAAATTATAGAAAGCACATAATAATATTGTGAAGCTACTGTAAAATTTTCAAATCTAACACAATCATTATTTTGCCACAAAATTCCTTCAAGTTAATACTTTAATAATTTTAGAGCATGTTAAATCATTTAAAGCATCCATGAAATATTTTAGAACCACGTGAACCAAGTACACTAGCAGGTAGATCATGATTTTAGAAGCTTAACAAAATTGGTTTCACAATTTTTGGTCCACTACATAAATTTATATTGAATTTACGATTTGCCTTAGAAACTAAATTAGAAAATGCCAAGAAAAGAAAAAGAGGTCAGCAGCAACCATATCGGCTTCAGTGGCCCACGCGAACGCGGCTCGCGCGACAGCTGGCCTAGCAGCAACCATATCGGCCCCAGTGGCCATGCTTTTTGTAAAATAGCCCCTAGCCTATCTAAATATTATGCGGCGCCTCTGAGTACTATTGCACCAGAGAAACCCTTTGCAGAGAGCACCCCCAACAAACCTATCTTCGCAACAAGCTGGTCCTCGACACCCCCCCCATGCGCATGGCAGCATGGCTCTAGCCATCGCAGCGCGCCCTTGCCGGCCATCAGAGCGAAGCACCCATCCTACGAGCAAGCCTACGAGCACCGCGGGGCCAAGACGAAACCTAGAGCGGTGATTTGAAGCTAAACGATGACCCCTAGTGTGTTGCCCACATAGGTGGGCAAACCTGCATGGCGGCGTGCCTTCTTCGATGAACTAGGGCTACGACGAGTATAACAGATCAGGTGAGAGAAATAGGAGCTTACCCCGAGGCTAGCTGCGGTGATGGATAAGATGTGGAAGCGACGAGGTGACCGGGCCACGTGCGCCCGCACCATGCGACGGCGCTCCAAGCACGGCATCAACACGTCAGCCCATCACCGGTGAAGGTTCTGGCCAAGCTGAGGCAAGCACCAGAAAGAGGGGTCAATGGTGAGTTTGTACGGCCATTTAATGAACTACAATGATGACAAGAGACTCACCATAAACCAAATGAAGACACAACGGTGAAACAGAACGGCGACGAGCAAAACTCAAAATTGGCCAGCAATAAAGCTTGGTTGTGCCTTGGTGCGGGATGGGTTGTCAGCTAGCTTCCACACCTAGCTACTAGGGCATTGAATCGAGGTACGGTGTCTCATGGAGCACAAATTTAACTCGTAGAGCGGTGCGGTTCCATCAGCGGCGATGGCAGGAGGGCAGCGGCTCCACGACAAAGGCATCGGCTCGGTAGTAGGTGGATCAAGTGGTCGAGACAGGTGCCATGTTGGCTAAAGTTGTGGCTCTTGGCTGGTAGTGGCCATCGGCCTCGCATGTGGCAGCACACGTGTAGTGGCACCGCAGCGCTGCAGCACTACTCGGTGTGCATGGCTTAGGCATGGACATGGCATAGCACCAAGAGCGATAGCAACAGTGATAGCCTACGGCACGCCGTGCAGCCAAAGCCAGCGAGAGAGGCTAGTGGAGCAACGGCCATGGCCAGGAGTGGCCAGCCCACGACGGCATGCTCGCGTGGTGACCGGGGTACTCAGGCTCTCGGAGCAACAGCTTTAAGAAGCATACAAGAAGGACAAGGAGGGGTATTCACCATTGACGCTGGTGAAGTTGCGTTTGCATTTCTAGCTGTGGTAGAAGAATTGGGCAAGAATCTGGGGCAGCTCCTTATGATACACGAATCCTGAGATGAGACTGTTCTAGGAGCAATGTTTTCCTAAACGGTAAACGGTCTTTACACGGTCGCCCTTCGTTTAGCGTTTAGGCTATTTACACGGTGTTTAAACGAAGTTAAACGGTCTAAACAGTTTTGTACTTTAAAAAAATACATATAATTATATATGTGCATGTAAAAAATCAAGTATTCTAACATTTATACATATTTATCCGAGTAAAAATCAATTATTTTGGTATGTATATATATTTATGCATGTGAAAAGAACCAAATATAGATATTTATGCATGTAACTTATCAAGTGTACACATTTATAAATATAATAAACTTAAGTATACAAATTTATCCATACAAATCTAAACTAGATTTACCTCGTGTTCACCTAAACGATCATTTAAACAGCCGTTTAGCCCGTTTAATGTTGTTTATCTCCGTTCTGTTTAGGCCGTTTTTTCTGTTTTTTGACCGTTTAAACGGTCAACCATTTAATTTCCGTTTACCCCCTAAACAAAACAGTTTACCACCATTTACCGTTTACTAGCTGTTTAAACGGCCGTTTAATCCGTTTAGGCGAACACTGTCTAGGAGCGACAAACACACTTGTAGTTGCACAAGAAGCGAGCGGTGAGGCAGCTGAGGATGAGGACCAGACATGGTCTGAGAGGATGGCCACTTCATTCCTCTTGTTGGGGGCCTCCTCCTCCATCTTGACAAGGATCTAGTGGAGTGGGGACGGCGATGGAAGCGGCGGTGCTGTCACCTAAATCAGAGAAGGAGCGACTACAGAGATGTGTTCGTGAGCTCATTAATAATCAAATTGAAGCTTCATTTGTACTCAGATGAGTGAAGAAGGGAATAAAAATCCAAGAACAATACATACGAGAAGTACGAAAGCATTACCATTGCCTTTGGATCTTGCGGCATTGAGCTCGAGCAGTAATGGTGGTGATGAGTACCACCCTGGTCATCGGTGGATCTGTGCTATCTACCTTCTGGTGAGGCGTACCGGCGTGGAGCACTAGCTTATCAGTGGTGACTAGTGGCTTGCACGCCACTGAGTAGGGGCAGTCGCGCAGTTTGGCACTAGGGAGCAAGAGCGGTGATGAGGAACAACATCACTAAGAAGGAGAAATATATGGTGGGGAGCGTCCTTTGTAGCAACTATATCAGACATGGAAATGCAAATTTCTGAAAAAACTTTATAAATACACGCGAGAGTGACGCGTAGGACTCGTGCACACGCTTGGAAATTGATAAAAGCGGTGGTGAAGTCTACCGGTGGTGATGATTAGGAGATGTTAGCACCTACTAATGATAGACATGTCATACGATCTGCAAGCTCTAAGGCACACAAATGGAACGTTCAAGTCACAACAAATAGAGATGAACTCAAAGTAATAACTACTAATATTATGAATATTTTTATTCAGAATGTAGAGGCATGTTACAATCGAACTACTCGTGGGAGGATTACAAACGATGTCCTCTACATCAACCACAGCTAGGACGCCATCGCCCACGTGCGAAGAACTCACCGATCAGGTTCTGGCGCTACCGATAGCTCGTCTATCCCGAGAACCCCGGCTCCACCATGGTCAGGTCCTGACCCAGCCAAAGCTAGGCGGTGGCCATGGCCGAAGTAGTCCCTTGGGGAATGCAGTACATAGCCACCTCCATGATCCGTGGTGGCACGGTGTGGAGGTGGTCTGCTAGGGTCGTCCCCATAGGCGCAGGAGGCGAAAGTACACGGACGGTGTTGCCTGCTACCGCGTGGAGGTCCTGGTAGCGCCTAATGCTCTCGTCCGCCATCCGGGAGGAGACATGGATGTTGTCCTCGGCTACTTGTCGAAGGTGGATCACCTCTGCCGCCTTGCCCTACACGGTGATTAGCTGCTCATGGACAGCTAAAAAGGAGACATGAAAATGCTACAACTAAAGACATGATGTCGCACATAGTGAAAGAGCAAGATCATATCATGCTGAATGCCTTACTAGTGAGGTGCGCCTAGGCCTCGATGGCGGCAAGCTCCGCTGCGGCCATTTCCCACTTCGCAACCACAACGGAGCGATCATAAAATCCCAAGAGGGTGTGGGGGTATTAACCCCTATACCCTGACGACTAGGCTTGGGCCGGCCCGGACCAGGGGGTCTGGCCCACTAGAAGACGAAGTGCGGCCTGGCCAATCTGCTCAGAGTCCCGCGCAAGGAATCAAGGCAGATTTGGAGATCAAGCAATATCCTGGTTGGTTAGAATAGGGATCCTTATCCAGCCACCTATGGCAATTATAACTGGTTAGGATTAGTTTCTAGATCTGTAACCCTGCCCCCCAGACTATATAAGGCGGGCAAGGAACCTCTCTCAAAAACATCTCTCATGGACATACAGCAATACAATCAGATGTAGGACGTAGGTATTACGCCTTCATAGTGGCCGAACTTGGATAAAACCTCGTGTCTGTCTTGCATCACCATCTTGTTTGTAGCTTGTACATCTGTCTACCAACAATCTACTACCTTGGGCATACCCCTAGGTAGACTACCGACCATATTTCATCGATAGTGGCACACTAGGTAGGGGGTGTGCGTACTGCTCCCCAGAAGAACAAGATGGTCATCATCCCCGGTTCCATGGCTACGCCGAACGGCCTCATGTTCACCATCGGCCAGATCACCTGGACCACTAGCTCCGACAACTTCATTGCCATGACCACGGAGGAGGCGTGGATCCAATCTGCGTCGACCACTGCTTCACCGGCATCGGCTATGGCTCCGACCACGTTGGATCTAGCTCCGACTACACCAGCATCGTCTTCAGCCATGCCGACAACCCATTGTTCGCTTCCTCGCTACAAAGGGAGGCAGATCGACAACACCGACCTGCTCGACTCCATTGATCGGGTCGGCACCAAGCTTGCTGAAACCCTAGCTCTGGTAAGTTTGATTCAAAATCAACCTACCGTGCAGGTAACCACTACCCACAATAGATCTACCCAACCAGCTCACGCCAGTCGTCCTGCACGACTCGGTATGGATCTCATGGTCACATCTACTCCTGAAGGGCACTCCGTTCATCGCTAATCAGCCCCCGTAACGGGTCTTCGGCTCTCCGAGTGCGAAGCCTTGATGGAGAATTACCAGACTCAGCCCTACAGCTTACGCAACTTTGTCAACATGGTTCGGATTGAGGAGAATCAAGAAGGATCGGTCCACACAGTTCAAGAGGGCGGCTCAAGCTCCCCGTCCGGCATTGCATCTAATGGCTCCATCCACACTGAGCTCCAGCATCGTGACGATGACGAAGTTGAATACGATCTAGATATCCTAGACCACTCCCCGGGTTCCCATGATTTCCATCCTTCCCACCAAGGCGAGGAGGCTTGATCAATGTCGTCAGTAATGATGAACCATCGGCAGTTGGTGAAACAGAACAAGAAAGGCTAGCACGCGAAGCACACAATATTGACCGGTTTAATCGCAGACAAGCTGAAGCCGAGGCAGAAGAGGAGGCACGATGCATAAGGTTCCAACCACGCGACCTCAACAATGCCTTTGATAGGGTAGGGGAAAAGTAGGTC
>NW_027096829.1:29611-53306 GCF_019320115.1 Miscanthus floridulus | reverse complement strand
CACCCGATGGTACTCCTAGGTGACAGGCTCAAGTGGAATCTGTTTTGGTCCGTTTGGAGATAGTGTTAGTATTAGTGCAAGACAGGTGCACGGTTTTGTCCATGCAAGGCTCGAAAATCATTTTGACCGCACCCGATAGAACTCCTAGGTGACGAGGCTCAAGTGGAATCTCATTTCAGTCCATTTGGAATAGTGTTAGTATTAGTGCAAGATAGGTTACGATCTGTGCCAAACGTACCATAGGCTCAGAAATCATTTTGGACGCACCCGATGGTACTCCTAGGTGACGAGGCTCAAGTGGAATTCTTGTTTTGGTCCGTTTGGAGATAGTGTTAGTATCAGTGCAAGAGAGGTGCACGTTTGTGCCAAAGAAGTCTCCGAAATCATTTCAGAAGCACCTGATGGAACTCCTAAGATGATGAGGCTCAAGTGGAATCTCATTTCGGTCCGTTTGGAGATGTGTTAGTATTAGTGCAAGACAGGTGCACGGTTGTTCCAACAAGGCTCGTAAATCATTTTGACTACACTCGATAGAACTCCTAGGTGACGAGGCTCAAGTGGAATCTCGTTTCGTTCCGTTTGGATATAGTGTTAGTATTAGTGCAAGATATGTGCACAGTTTGTTAACAAACTAACATAGGCTCAGAAATAGTTTTGCACGCACCCAATGGTACTCCTAGGTGGCGAGGCTCAAGTGGAATCTTGTTTCGGTCCGTTTGGGAGATAGTGTTAGTATTAGTGCAAGATACGTGCCACGGTTTGTTCCATACAAGGCTCGAAAATCATTTTGACCGCACCCGATAGAACTCCTAGGTGACGAGGCTCAAGTGGAATCTCGTTTTGGTCCATTTGGATATAGTGTTAGTATTAGTGCAAGATAGGTGCACGGTCTGTGGCAAACGTTCCATAGGCTCAGAAATCATTTTGGACGCACCCGATGGTACTCCTGGGTGACGAGGCTCAAGTGGAATCTTGTTTCGGTCCGTTTGGAGATAGTGTTAGTATCAGTGCAAGAGAGGTGCACGGTTTGTGCAAACAAGTCTCCAAAATCATTTCGGATGCACCCGATGGAACTCCTAGATGACGAGGCTCAGTGGAATCTTGTTTCGGTCCGTTTAGAGATAGTGTTAGTATAGTGCAGACAGGTGCACAGTTTGTTCCAAACAAGGCTCGGAAATCATTTTGACTACACTCGATAGAACTCCTACGTGATGAGGCTCAGTGGAATCTCGTTTTGGTCTATTTGGATATAGTGTTAGTATTAGTGCAAGATATTGTGCACGGTTTGTAACAAACGTAGCATAGGCTCAGAAATCGTTTTGCACGACACCCGATGATACTCCTAGGTGACAAGGCTCAAGTGGAATCTTGTTTCGGTCCGTTATGAGATAGTGTTAGTATCAGTGCAAGATAGGTGCACGGTTTGTGCCAAACAAGGCTCGGAAATCATTTCGGAAGCACCCGATGGAAATCCTAGATGACGAGGCTCAAGTGGAATCCTTTTTTGGTCCGTTTGAAGATAGTGTTAGTATTAGTACAAGACAGGTGCACGGTTTGTTCCAAACAAGGCTCGGAAATCATTTTGACCACACCCGATAGAACTCCTAGGTGACGAGGCTCAAGTGGAATCTTGTTTCGGTCCGTTTGGATATAGTGTTAGTATTAGTGCAAGATATGTGCACGGTTTGTGCCAAACAAGGCTCGAAAATCATTTCAGAAGCACCCGATGGAAAACCTAGGTGACGAGGCTCAAGTGGAATCTTGTTTCGGTCCGTTTGGATATAGTGTTAGTATTAGTGCAAGATATGCGCACGGTTTGTAACAAATGTAACATAGGCTCAGAAATCATTTTGCACGCACCCGATGGTACTCCTAGGTGACGAGGCTCAAGTGGAATCTTGTTTCGGTCCGTTTGGAGTTAGTGTTAGTATTAGTGCAAGATAGGTGCACGGTTTATTCCAAACAAGGCTCGGAAATCATTTTGACCGCACCCGATGGTACTCCTAGGTGACGAGGCTCAAGTGGAATCTGGTTTCGGTCCGTTTGGATATAGTGTTAGTATTAGTGCAAGATATGTGCACGGTTTGTAACAAACGTAACATAGGCTCATAAATCATTTTGCAAACACCCGATGGTACTCCTAGGTGACGAGGCTCAAGTGGAATCTCGTTTCGGTCCGTTTGGAGTTAGTGTTAGTATTAGTGCAAGATAGGTGCATGGTTTGTGCCAAACAAGGCTCGGAAAACATTTTGACCGCACCCGATAGAACTCCTAGGTGACGAGGCTCAAGTGAAATCTCGTTTTGGTCTCTTTGGATATAGTGTTAGTATTAGTGCAAGATAGGTGCACGGTTTGTGCCAAACGTACCATAGGCTCAGAAATCATTTTGGACGCACCCGATGGTACTCTTTGGTGACGAGGCTCAAGTGGAATCTTGTTTCGGTCCATTTGGATATAGTGTTAGTATTAGTGCAAGATAGGTGCACGGTTTGTGCCAAATAAGACTCGGAAATCATTTCAGAAGCACCCGATAGAACTCCTAGGTGGCAAGGCTCAAGTGGAATCTTGTTTCGGTCCGTTTGGATATAGTGTTAGTATTAGTGCATGATATGTGCACGGTTTGTAACAAACGTAACATAGGCTCATAAATCGTTTTGCACGCACCCGATGGTACTCCTAGGTGACGAGGCTCAAGTGGAATCTTGTTTCGGTCCGTTTGGAGATAGTGTTAGTATTAGTGCTAGATAAGTGCACGGTTTGTTCCATACAAGGCTCGAAAATCATTTTGACCGCACCCGATAGAACTCCTAGGTGACGAGGCTCAAGTGGAATCTCGTTTCGGTCCATTTGGATATAGTGTTAGTATTAGTGCAAGATAGGTGCACGGTCTGTGGCAAACGTTCCATAGGCTCAGAAATCATTTTGGACGCACCCGATGGTACTCCTGGGTGACGAGGCTCAAGTGGAATCTTGTTTCGGTCCGTTTGGAGATAGTGTTAGTATCAGTGCAAGAGAGGTGCACGGTTTGTGCCAAACAAGTCTCCAAAATCATTTCGGATGCACCCGATGGAACTCCTAGATGACGAGGCTCAAGTGGAATCTTGTTTCGGTCCGTTTGGAGATAGTGTTAGTATTAGTGCAAGACAGGTGCACGGTTTGTTCCAAACAAGGCTCGGAAATCATTTTGACTACACTCGATAGAACTCCTAGGTGACGAGGCTCAAGTGGAATCTCGTTTCGGTCTGTTTGGATATAGTGTTAGTATTAGTGCAAGATATGTGCACGGTTTGTAACAAACATAGCATAGGCTCAGAAATCGTTTTGCACGCACCCGATGGTACTCCTAGGTGACGAGGCACAAGTGGAATCTTGTTTCGGTCCGTTTGGATATAGTGTTAGTATTAGTGCAAGATAGGTGCACGGTTTGTGCCAAACAAGACTCAGAAATCATTTCAGAAGCACCCGATAGAACTCCTAGGTGACAAGGCTCAAGTGGAATCTTGTTTCGGTCCGTTTGGATATAGTGTTAGTATTAGTGCAAGATATGTGCACGGTTTGTAACAAATGTAACATAGGCTCATAAATCGTTTTGCACGCACCCGATGGTACTCCTAGGTGACGAGGCTCAAGTGGAATCTTGTTTCGGTCCGTTTGGAGATAGTGTTAGTATTAGTGCAAGACAGGTGCACGGTTTGTTCCATACAAGGCTCGAAAATCATTTTGACCGCACCCGATAGAACTCCTAGGTGACGAGGCTCAAGTGGAATCTCGTTTCCGTCCATTTGGATATAGTGTTAGTATTAGTGCAAGATAGGTGCACGGTCTGTGCCAAAAGTACCATAGGCTCAGAAATCATTTTGGACGCACCCGATGGTACTCCTAGGTGACGAGGCTCAAGTGGAATCTTGTTTTGGTCCGTTTGGAGAAAGTGTTAGTATCAGTGCAAGAGAGGTGCACGGTTTGTGCCAAAGAAGTCTCCGAAATCATTTCAGAAGCACCTGATGGAACTCCTAGATGACGAGGCTCAAGTGGAATCTCATTTTGGTCCGTTTGGAGATAGTGTTAGTATTAGTGCAAGACAGGTGCACGGTTTGTTCCAAACAAGGCTCGTAAATCATTTTGACTACACTTGATAGAACTCCTAGGTGACGAGGCTCAAGTGGAATCTCGTTTCGGTCCGTTTGGATATAGTGTTAGTATTAGTGCAAGATATGTGCACAGTTTGTAACAAACGTAACATAGGCTCAGAAATCGTTTTGCACGCACCCAATGGTACTCCTAGGTGGCGAGGCTCAAGTAGAATCTTGTTTCGGTCTGTTTGGAGATAGTGTTAGTATTAGTGCAAGATAGGTGCACGGTTTGTTCCATACAAGGCTCGAAAATCATTTTGACCGCACCCGATAGAACTCCTAGGTGACGAGGCTCAAGTGGAATCTCGTTTTGGTCCATTTGGATATAGTGTTAGTATTAGTGCAAGATAGGTGCGCGGTCTGTGGCAAACGTTCCATAGGCTCAAAAATCATTTTGGACGCACCCGATGGTACTCCTGGGTGACGAGGCTCAAGTGGAATCTTGTTTCGGTCCGTTTGGAGATAGTGTTAGTATCAGTGCAAGAGAGGTGCACGGTTTGTGCCAAACAAGTCTCCAAAATCATTTCAGATGCAGCCGATGGAACTCCTAGATGACGAGGCTCAAGTGGAATCTTGTTTCGGTCCGTTTGGAGATAGTGTTAGTATTAGTGCAAGACAGGTGCACAGTTTGTTCCAAACAAGGCTCGGAAATCATTTTGACTACACTCGATAGAACTCCTAGGTGACGAGGCTCAAGTGGAATCTCGTTTCGGTCTGTTTGGATATAGTGTTAGTATTAGTGCAAGATATGTGCACGGTTTGTAACAAACATAGCATAGGCTCAGAAATCGTTTTGCACGCACCCGATGGTACTCCTAGGTGACGAGGCTCAAGTGGAATCTTGTTTCGGTCCGTTTGGATATAGTGTTAGTATTAGTGCAAGATAGGTGCACGGTTTGTGCCAAACAAGACTCGGAAGTCATTTCAGAAGCACCCGATAGAACTCCTAGGTGACAAGGCTCAAGTGGAATCTTGTTTCGGTCCGTTTGGATATAGTGTTAGTATTAGTGCAAGATATGTGCACGGTTTGTAACAAACGTAACATAGGCTCATAAATCGTTTTGCACGCACCCGATGGTACTCCTAGGTGACGAGGCTCAAGTGGAATCTTGTTTTGGTCCGTTTGGAGATAGTGTTAGTATTAGTGCAAGACAGGTGCACGGTTTGTTCCATGCAAGGCTCGAAAATCATTTTGACCGCACCCGATAGAACTCCTAGGTGACGAGGCTCAAGTGGAATCTCATTTCAGTCCATTTGGATATAGTGTTAGTATTAGTGCAAGATAGGATTACGGTCTGTGCCAAACGTACCATAGGCTCAGAAATCATTTTGGACGCACCCGATGGTACTCCTAGGTGACGAGGCTCAAGTGGAATCTTGTTTTGGTCCGTTTGGAGATAGTGTTAGTATCAGTGCAAGAGAGGTGCACGGTTTGTGCCAAAGAAGTCTCCGAAATCATTTCAGAAGCACCTGATGGAACTCCTAGATGATGAGGCTCAAGTGGAATCTCATTTCGGTCCGTTTGGAGATAGTGTTAGTATTAGTGCAAGACAGGTGCACGGTTTGTTCCAAACAAGGCTCGTAAATCATTTTGACTACACTCGATAGAACTCCTAGGTGACGAGGCTCAAGTGGAATCTCGTTTCGGTCCGTTTGGATATAGTGTTAGTATTAGTGCAAGATATGTGCACAGTTTGTAACAAACATAACATAGGCTCAGAAATCGTTTTGCACGCACCCAATGGTACTCCTAGGTGGCGAGGCTCAAGTGGAATCTTGTTTCGGTCCGTTTGGAGATAGTGTTAGTATTAGTGCAAGATAAGTGCACGGTTTGTTCCATACAAGGCTCGAAAATCATTTTGACCGCACCCGATAGAACTCCTAGGTGACGAGGCTCAAGTGGAATCTCGTTTTGGTCCATTTGGATATAGTGTTAGTATTAGTGCAAGATAGGTGCACGGTCTGTGGCAAACGTTCCATAGGCTCAGAAATCATTTTGGACGCACCCGATGGTACTCCTGGGTGACGAGGCTCAAGTGGAATCTTGTTTCGGTCCGTTTGGAGATAGTGTTAGTATCAGTGCAAGAGAGGTGCACGGTTTGTGCCAAACAAGTCTCCAAAATCATTTCGGATGCACCCGATGGAACTCCTAGATGACGAGGCTCAAGTGGAATCTTGTTTCGGTCCGTTTAGAGATAGTGTTAGTATTAGTGCAAGACAGGTGCACAGTTTGTTCCAAACAAGGCTCGGAAATCATTTTGACTACACTCGATAGAACTCCTACGTGATGAGGCTCAAGTGGAATCTCGTTTTGGTCTATTTGGATATAGTGTTAGTATTAGTGCAAGATATGTGCACGGTTTGTAACAAACGTAGCATAGGCTCAGAAATCGTTTTGCACGCACCCGATGATACTCCTAGGTGACAAGGCTCAAGTGGAATCTTGTTTCGGTCCGTTATGAGATAGTGTTAGTATCAGTGCAAGATAGGTGCACGGTTTGTGCCAAACAAGGCTCGGAAATCATTTCGGAAGCACCCGATGGAAATCCTAGATGACGAGGCTCAAGTGGAATCCTTTTTTGGTCCGTTTGAAGATAGTGTTAGTATTAGTACAAGACAGGTGCACGGTTTGTTCCAAACAAGGCTCGGAAATCATTTTGACCACACCCGATAGAACTCCTAGGTGACGAGGCTCAAGTGGAATCTTGTTTCGGTCCGTTTGGATATAGTGTTAGTATTAGTGCAAGATATGTGCACGGTTTGTGCCAAACAAGGCTCGAAAATCATTTCAGAAGCACCCGATGGAAAACCTAGGTGACGAGGCTCAAGTGGAATCTTGTTTCGGTCCGTTTGGATATAGTGTTAGTATTAGTGCAAGATATGCGCACGGTTTGTAACAAATGTAACATAGGCTCAGAAATCATTTTGCACGCACCCGATGGTACTCCTAGGTGACGAGGCTCAAGTGGAATCTTGTTTCGGTCCGTTTGGAGTTAGTGTTAGTATTAGTGCAAGATAGGTGCACGGTTTATTCCAAACAAGGCTCGGAAATCATTTTGACCGCACCCGATAGAACTCCTAGGTGACGAGGCTCAAGTGAAATCTCGTTTCGGTCTGTTTGGATATAGTGTTAGTATTAGTGCAAGATAGGTGCACGGTTTGTGCCAAATGTACCATAGGCTTAGAAATCATTTTGGATGCACCCGATGGTACTCCTAGGTGACGAGGCTCAAGTGGAATCTGGTTTCGGTCCGTTTGGATATAGTGTTAGTATTAGTGCAAGATATGTGCACGGTTTGTAACAAACGTAACATAGGCTCATAAATCGTTTTGCAAACACCCGATGGTACTCCTAGGTGACGAGGCTCAAGTGGAATCTCGTTTCGGTCCGTTTGGAGTTAGTGTTAGTATTAGTGCAAGATAGGTGCATGGTTTGTGCCAAACAAGGCTCGGAAAACATTTTGACCGCACCCGATAGAACTCCTAGGTGACGAGGCTCAAGTGAAATCTCGTTTTGGTCTCTTTGGATATAGTGTTAGTATTAGTGCAAGATAGGTGCACGGTTTGTGCCAAACGTACCATAGGCTCAGAAATCATTTTGGACGCACCCGATGGTACTCTTAGGTGACGAGGCTCAAGTGGAATCTTGTTTCGGTCCATTTGGATATAGTGTTAGTATTAGTGCAAGATAGGTGCACGGTTTGTGCCAAACAAGACTCGGAAATCATTTCAGAAGCACCCGATAGAACTCCTAGGTGGCAAGGCTCAAGTGGAATCTTGTTTCGGTCCGTTTGGATATAGTGTTAGTATTAGTGCAAGATATGTGCACGGTTTGTAACAAACGTAACATAGGCTCATAAATCGTTTTGCACGCACCCGATGGTACTCCTAGGTGACGAGGCTCAAGTGGAATCTTGTTTTGGTCCGTTTGGAGATAGTGTTAGTATTAGTGCTAGATAAGTGCACGGTTTGTTCCATACAAGGCTCGAAAATCATTTTGACCGCACTCGATAGAACTCCTAGGTGACGAGGCTCAAGTGGAATCTCGTTTCGGTCCATTTGGATATAGTGTTAGTATTAGTGCAAGATAGGTGCACGGTCTGTGCCAAACGTTCCATAGGCTCAGAAATCATTTTGGACGCACCCGATGGTACTCCTGGGTGACGAGGCTCAAGTGGAATCTTGTTTCGGTCCGTTTGGAGATAGTGTTAGTATCAGTGCAAGAGAGGTGCACGGTTTGTGCCAAACAAGTCTCCAAAATCATTTCGGATGCACCCGATGGAACTCCTAGATGACGAGGCTCAAGTGGAATCTTGTTTCGGTCCGTTTGGAGATAGTGTTAGTATTAGTGCAAGACAGGTGCACGGTTTGTTCCAAACAAGGCTCAGAAATCATTTTGACTACACTCGATAGAACTCCTAGGTGACGAGGCTCAAGTGGAATCTCGTTTCGGTCTGTTTGGATATAGTGTTAGTATTAGTGCAAGATATGTGCACGGTTTGTAACAAACATAGCATAGGCTCAGAAATCGTTTTGCACGCACCCAATGGTACTCCTAGGTGGCGAGGCTCAAGTGGAATCTTGTTTTGGTCTGTTTGGAGATAGTGTTAGTATTAGTGCAAGATAGGTGCACGGTTTGTTCCATACAAGGCTCGAAAATCATTTTGACCGCACCCGATAGAACTCCTAGGTGACGAGGCTCAAGTGGAATCTCGTTTTGGTCCATTTGGATATAGTGTTAGTATTAGTGCAAGATAGGTGCGCGGTCTGTGGCAAACGTTCCATAGGCTCAGAAATCATTTTGGACGCACCCGATGGTACTCCTGGGTGACGAGGCTCAAGTGGAATCTTGTTTCGGTCCGTTTGGAGATAGTGTTAGTATCAGTGCAAGAGAGGTGCACGGTTTGTGCCAAACAAGTCTCCAAAATCATTTCAGATGCAGCCGATGGAACTCCTAGATGACGAGGCTCAAGTGGAATCTTGTTTCGGTCCGTTTGGAGATAGTGTTAGTATTAGTGCAAGACAGGTGCACAGTTTGTTCCAAACAAGGCTCGGAAATCATTTTGACTACACTCGATAGAACTCCTAGGTGACGAGGCTCAAGTGGAATCTCGTTTCGGTCTGTTTGGATATAGTGTTAGTATTAGTGCAAGATCTGTGCACGGTTTGTAACAAACATAGCATAGGCTCAGAAATCGTTTTGCACGCACCCGATGGTACTCCTAGGTGACGAGGCTCAAGTGGAATCTTGTTTCGGTCCGTTTGGATATAGTGTTAGTATTAGTGCAAGATAGGTGCACGGTTTGTGCCAAACAAGACTCGGAAGTCATTTCAGAAGCACCCGATAGAACTCCTAGGTGACAAGGCTCAAGTGGAATCTTGTTTCGGTCCGTTTGGATATAGTGTTAGTATTAGTGCAAGATATGTGCACGGTTTGTAACAAACGTAACATAGGCTCATAAATCGTTTTGCACGCACCCGATGGTACTCCTAGGTGACGAGGCTCAAGTGGAATCTTGTTTTGGTCCGTTTGGAGATAGTGTTAGTATTAGTGCAAGACAGGTGCACGGTTTGTTCCATGCAAGGCTCGAAAATCATTTTGACCGCACCCGATAGAACTCCTAGGTGACGAGGCTCAAGTGGAATCTCATTTCAGTCCATTTGGATATAGTGTTAGTATTAGTGCAAGATAGGATTACGGTCTGTGCCAAACGTACCAAAGGCTCAGAAATCATTTTGGACGCACCCGATGGTACTCCTAGGTGACGAGGCTCAAGTGGAATCTTGTTTTGGTCCGTTTGGAGATAGTGTTAGTATCAGTGCAAGAGAGGTGCACGGTTTGTGCCAAAGAAGTCTCCGAAATCATTTCAGAAGCACCTGATGGAACTCCTAGATGATGAGGCTCAAGTGGAATCTCATTTCGGTCCGTTTGGAGATAGTGTTAGTATTAGTGCAAGACAGGTGCACGGTTTGTTCCAAACAAGGCTCGTAAATCATTTTGACTACACTCGATAGAACTCCTAGGTGACGAGGCTCAAGTGGAATCTCATTTCGGTCCGTTTGGATATAGTGTTAGTATTAGTGCAAGATATGTGCACAGTTTGTAACAAACGTAACATAGGCTCAGAAATCATTTTGCACGCACCCAATGGTACTCCTAGGTGGCGAGGCTCAAGTGGAATCTTGTTTCGGTCCGTTTGGAGATAGTGTTAGTATTAGTGCAAGATAAGTGCACGGTTTGTTCCATACAAGGCTCAAAAATCATTTTGACCGCACCCGATAGAACTCCTAGGTGACGAGGCTCAAGTGGAATCTCGTTTTGGTCCATTTGGATATAGTGTTAGTATTAGTGCAAGATAGGTGCACGGTCTGTGGCAAACGTTCCATAGGCTCAGAAATCATTTTGGACGCACCCGATGGTACTCCTGGGTGACGAGGCTCAAGTGGAATCTTGTTTCGGTCCGTTTGGAGATAGTGTTAGTATCAGTGCAAGAGAGGTGCACGGTTTGTGCCAAACAAGTCTCCAAAATCATTTCGGATGCACCCGATGGAACTCCTAGATGACGAGGCTCAAGTGGAATCTTGTTTCGGTCCATTTAGAGATAGTGTTAGTATTAGTGCAAGACAGGTGCACAGTTTGTTCCAAACAAGGCTCGGAAATCATTTTGACTACACTCGATAGAACTCCTACGTGATGAGGCTCAAGTGGAATCTCGTTTTGGTCTATTTGGATATAGTGTTAGTATTAGTGCAAGATATGTGCACGGTTTGTAATCAAACGTAGCATAGGCTCAGAAATCGTTTTGCACGCACCCGATGATACTCCTAGGTGACAAGGCTCAAGTGGAATCTTGTTTCGGTCCGTTATGAGATAGTGTTAGTATCAGTGCAAGATAGGTGCACGGTTTGTGCCAAACAAGGCTCGGAAATCATTTCGGAAGCACCCGATGGAAATCCTAGATGACGAGGCTCAAGTGGAATCCTTTTTTGGTCCGTTTGAAGATAGTGTTAGTATTAGTACAAGACAGGTGCACGGTTTGTTCCAAACAAGGCTCGGAAATCATTTTGACCACACCCGATAGAACTCCTAGGTGACGAGGCTCAAGTGGAATCTTGTTTCGGTCCGTTTGGATATAGTGTTAGTATTAGTGCAAGATATGTGCACGGTTTGTGCCAAACAAGGCTCGAAAATCATTTCAGAAGCACCCGATGGAAAACCTAGGTGACGAGGCTCAAGTGGAATCTTGTTTCGGTCCGTTTGGATATAGTGTTAGTATTAGTGCAAGATATGCGCACGGTTTGTAACAAATGTAACATAGGCTCAGAAATCATTTTGCACGCACCCGATGGTACTCCTAGGTGACGAGGCTCAAGTGGAATCTTGTTTCGGTCCGTTTGGAGTTAGTGTTAGTATTAGTGCAAGATAGGTGCACGGTTTATTCCAAACAAGGCTCGGAAATCATTTTGACCGCACCCGATAGAACTCCTAGGTGACGAGGCTCAAGTGAAATCTCGTTTCGGTCTGTTTGGATATAGTGTTAGTATTAGTGCAAGATAGGTGCACAGTTTGTGCCAAACGTACCATAGGCTTAGAAATCATTTTGGACGCACCCGATGGTACTCCTAGGTGACGAGGCTCAAGTGGAATCTGGTTTCGGTCCATTTGGATATAGTGTTAGTATTAGTGCAAGATATGTGCACGGTTTGTAACAAACGTAACATAGGCTCATAAATCGTTTTGCAAACACCCGATGGTACTCCTAGGTGACGAGGCTCAAGTGGAATCTCGTTTCGGTCCGTTTGGAGTTAGTGTTAGTATTAGTGCAAGATAGGTGCATGGTTTGTGCCAAACAAGGCTCGGAAAACATTTTGACCGCACCCGATAGAACTCCTAGGTGACGAGGCTCAAGTGAAATCTCGTTTTGGTCTCTTTGGATATAGTGTTAGTATTAGTGCAAGATAGGTGCACGGTTTGTGCCAAACGTACCATAGGCTCAGAAATCATTTTGGACGCACCCTGATGGTACTCTTAGGTGACGAGGCTCAAGTGGAATCTTGTTTCGGTCCATTTGGATATAGTGTTAGTATTAGTGCAAGATAGGTGCACGGTTTGTGCCAAACAAGACTCGGAAATCATTTCAGAAGCACCCGATAGAACTCCTAGGTGGCAAGGCTCAAGTGGAATCTTGTTTCGGTCCGTTTGGATATAGTGTTAGTATTAGTGCAAGATATGTGCACGGTTTGTAACAAACGTAACATAGGCTCATAAATCGTTTTGCACGCACCCGATGGTACTCCTAGGTGACGAGGCTCAAGTGGAATCTTGTTTCGGTCCTGTTTGGAGATAGTGTTAGTATTAGTGCTAGATAAGTGCACGGTTTGTTCCATACAAGGCTCGAAAATCATTTTGACCGCACCCGATAGAACTCCTAGGTGACGAGGCTCAAGTGGAATCTCGTTTCGGTCCATTTGGATATAGTGTTAGTATTAGTGCAAGATAGGTGCACGGTCTGTGGCAAACGTTCCATAGGCTCAGAAATCATTTTGGACGCACCCGATGGTACTCCTGGGTGACGAGGCTCAAGTGGAATCTTGTTTCGGTCCGTTTGGAGATAGTGTTAGTATCAGTGCAAGAGAGGTGCACGGTTTGTGCCAAACAAGTCTCCAAAATCATTTCGGATGCACCCGATGGAACTCCTAGATGACGAGGCTCAAGTGGAATCTTGTTTCGGTCCGTTTGGAGATAGTGTTAGTATTAGTGCAAGACAGGTGCACGGTTTGTTCCAATCAAGGCTCGGAAATCATTTTGACTACACTCGATAGAACTCCTAGGTGACGAGGCTCAAGTGGAATCTCGTTTCGGTCTGTTTGGATATAGTGTTAGTATTAGTGCAAGATATGTGCACGGTTTGTAACAAACATAGCATAGGCTCAGAAATCGTTTTGCACGCACCCGATGGTACTCCTAGGTGACGAGGCACAAGTGGAATCTTGTTTCGGTCCGTTTGGATATAGTGTTAGTATTAGTGCAAGATAGGTGCACGGTTTGTGCCAAACAAGACTCAGAAATCATTTCAGAAGCACCCGATAGAACTCCTAGGTGACAAGGCTCAAGTGGAATCTTGTTTCGGTCCGTTTGGATATAGTGTTAGTATTAGTGCAAGATATGTGCACGGTTTGTAACAAATGTAACATAGGCTCATAAATCGTTTTGCACGCACCCGATGGTACTCCTAGGTGACGAGGCTCAAGTGGAATCTTGTTTCGGTCCGTTTGGAGATAGTGTTAGTATTAGTGCAAGACAGGTGCACGGTTTGTTCCATGCAAGGCTCGAAAATCATTTTGACCGCACCCGATAGAACTCCTAGGTGACGAGGCTCAAGTGGAATCTCGTTTCCGTCCATTTGGATATAGTGTTAGTATTAGTGCAAGATAGGTGCACGGTCTGTGCCAAAAGTACCATAGGCTCAGAAATCATTTTGGACGCACCCGATGGTACTCCTAGGTGACGAGGCTCAAGTGGAATCTTGTTTTGGTCCGTTTGGAGAAAGTGTTAGTATCAGTGCAAGAGAGGTGCACGGTTTGTGCCAAAGAAGTCTCCGAAATCATTTCAGAAGCACCTGATGGAACTCCTAGATGACGAGGCTCAAGTGGAATCTCATTTTGGTCCGTTTGGAGATAGTGTTAGTATTAGTGCAAGACAGGTGCACGGTTTGTTCCAAACAAGGCTCGTAAATCATTTTGACTACACTCGATAGAACTCCTAGGTGACGAGGCTCAAGTGGAATCTCGTTTCGGTCCGTTTGGATATAGTGTTAGTATTAGTGCAAGATATGTGCACAGTTTGTAACAAACGTAACATAGGCTCAGAAATCGTTTTGCACGCACCCAATGGTACTCCTAGGTGGCGAGGCTCAAGTAGAATCTTGTTTCGGTCTGTTTGGAGATAGTGTTAGTATTAGTGCAAGATAGGTGCACGGTTTGTTCCATACAAGGCTCGAAAATCATTTTGACCGCACCCGATAGAACTCCTAGGTGACGAGGCTCAAGTGGAATCTCGTTTTGGTCCATTTGGATATAGTGTTAGTATTAGTGCAAGATAGGTGCGCGGTCTGTGGCAAACGTTCCATAGGCTCAGAAATCATTTTGGACGCACCCGATGGTACTCCTGGGTGACGAGGCTCAAGTGGAATCTTGTTTCGGTCCGTTTGGAGATAGTGTTAGTATCAGTGCAAGAGAGGTGCACGGTTTGTGCCAAACAAGTCTCCAAAATCATTTCAGATGCAGCCGATGGAACTCCTAGATGACGAGGCTCAAGTGGAATCTTGTTTCGGTCCGTTTGGAGATAGTGTTAGTATTAGTGCAAGACAGGTGCACAGTTTGTTCCAAACAAGGCTCGGAAATCATTTTGACTACACTCGATAGAACTCCTAGGTGACGAGGCTCAAGTGGAATCTCGTTTCGGTCTGTTTGGATATAGTGTTAGTATTAGTGCAAGATATGTGCACGGTTTGTAACAAACATAGCATAGGCTCAGAAATCGTTTTGCACGCACCCGATGGTACTCCTAGGTGACGAGGCTCAAGTGGAATCTTGTTTCGGTCCGTTTGGATATAGTGTTAGTATTAGTGCAAGATAGGTGCACGGTTTGTGCCAAACAAGACTCGGAAGTCATTTCAGAAGCACCCGATAGAACTCCTAGGTGACAAGGCTCAAGTGGAATCTTGTTTCGGTCCGTTTGGATATAGTGTTAGTATTAGTGCAAGATATGTGCACGGTTTGTAACAAACGTAACATAGGCTCATAAATCGTTTTGCACGCACCCGATGGTACTCCTAGGTGACGAGGCTCAAGTGGAATCTTGTTTTGGTCCGTTTGGAGATAGTGTTAGTATTAGTGCAAGACAGGTGCACGGTTTGTTCCATGCAAGGCTCGAAAATCATTTTGACCGCACCCGATAGAACTCCTAGGTGACGAGGCTCAAGTGGAATCTCATTTCAGTCCATTTGGATATAGTGTTAGTATTAGTGCAAGATAGGATTACGGTCTGTGCCAAACGTACCATAGGCTCAGAAATCATTTTGGACGCACCCGATGGTACTCCTAGGTGACGAGGCTCAAGTGGAATCTTGTTTTGGTCCGTTTGGAGATAGTGTTAGTATCAGTGCAAGAGAGGTGCACGGTTTGTGCCAAAGAAGTCTCCGAAATCATTTCAGAAGCACCTGATGGAACTCCTAGATGATGAGGCTCAAGTGGAATCTCATTTCGGTCCGTTTGGAGATAGTGTTAGTATTAGTGCAAGACAGGTGCACGGTTTGTTCCAAACAAGGCTCGTAAATCATTTTGACTACACTCGATAGAACTCCTAGGTGACGAGGCTCAAGTGGAATCTCGTTTCGGTCCGTTTGGATATAGTGTTAGTATTAGTGCAAGATATGTGCACAGTTTGTAACAAACGTAACATAGGCTCAGAAATCGTTTTGCACGCACCCAATGGTACTCCTAGGTGGCGAGGCTCAAGTGGAATCTTGTTTCGGTCCGTTTGGAGATAGTGTTAGTATTAGTGCAAGATAAGTGCACGGTTTGTTCCATACAAGGCTCGAAAATCATTTTGACCGCACCCGATAGAACTCCTAGGTGACGAGGCTCAAGTGGAATCTCGTTTTGGTCCATTTGGATATAGTGTTAGTATTAGTGCAAGATAGGTGCACGGTCTGTGGCAAACGTTCCATAGGCTCAGAAATCATTTTGGACGCACCCGATGGTACTCCTGGGTGACGAGGCTCAAGTGGAATCTTGTTTCGGTCCGTTTGGAGATAGTGTTAGTATCAGTGCAAGAGAGGTGCACGGTTTGTGCCAAACAAGTCTCCAAAATCATTTCGGATGCACCCGATGGAACTCCTAGATGACGAGGCTCAAGTGGAATCTTGTTTCGGTCCGTTTAGAGATAGTGTTAGTATTAGTGCAAGACAGGTGCACAGTTTGTTCCAAACAAGGCTCGGAAATCATTTTGACTACACTCGATAGAACTCCTACGTGATGAGGCTCAAGTGGAATCTCGTTTTGGTCTATTTGGATATAGTGTTAGTATTAGTGCAAGATATGTGCACGGTTTGTAACAAACGTAGCATAGGCTCAGAAATCGTTTTGCACGCACCCGATGATACTCCTAGGTGACAAGGCTCAAGTGGAATCTTGTTTCGGTCCGTTATGAGATAGTGTTAGTATCAGTGCAAGATAGGTGCACGGTTTGTGCCAAACAAGGCTCGGAAATCATTTCGGAAGCACCCGATGGAAATCCTAGATGACGAGGCTCAAGTGGAATCCTTTTTTGGTCCGTTTGAAGATAGTGTTAGTATTAGTACAAGACAGGTGCACGGTTTGTTCCAAACAAGGCTCGGAAATCATTTTGACCACACCCGATAGAACTCCTAGGTGACGAGGCTCAAGTGGAATCTTGTTTCGGTCCGTTTGGATATAGTGTTAGTATTAGTGCAAGATATGTGCACGGTTTGTGCCAAACAAGGCTCGAAAATCATTTCAGAAGCACCCGATGGAAAACCTAGGTGACGAGGCTCAAGTGGAATCTTGTTTCGGTCCGTTTGGATATAGTGTTAGTATTAGTGCAAGATATGCGCACGGTTTGTAACAAATGTAACATAGGCTCAGAAATCATTTTGCACGCACCCGATGGTACTCCTAGGTGACGAGGCTCAAGTGGAATCTTGTTTCGGTCCATTTGGAGATAGTGTTAGTATTAGTGCAAGACAGGTGCACGGTTTGTTCCATACAAGGCTCGAAAATCATTTTGACCGCACCCGATAGAACTCCTAGGTGACGAGGCTCAAGTGGAATCTCGTTTTGGTCCATTTGGATATAGTGTTAGTATTAGGGCAAGATAGGTGCACGGTCTGTGCTAAACGTACCATACGCTCAGAAATCATTTTGGACGCACCCGATGGTACTCCTGGGTGACGAGGCTCAAGTGGAATCTTGTTTCAGTCTGTTTGGAGATAGTGTTAGTATCAGTGCAAGAGAGGTGCACGGTTTGTGCCAAACAAGTCTCCAAAATCATTTCGGAAGCAACCCGATGGAACTCCTAGATGACGAGGCTCAAGTGGAATCTCGTTTCGGTCCATTTGGAAATAGTGTTAGTATTAGTGCAAGACAGGTGCACGGTTTGTTCCAAACAAGGCTCGAAAATCATTTTGACTACACTCGATAGAACTCCTAGGTGACGAGGCTCAAGTGGAATCTCGTTTCGGTCCATTTGGATATAGTGTTAGTATTAGTGCAAGATATGTGACGGTTTGTAACAAACGTAACATAGGCTCAGAAATCATTTTGCACGCACCCGATGGTACTCCTACGTGACGAGGCTCAAGTGGAATCTTGTTTCAGTCCATTTGGAGATAGTGTTAGTATCAGTGCAAGATAGGTGCATGGTTTGTGCCAAACAAGGCTCGGAAATCATTTTGGAAGCACCCAATGGAAATCCTAGATGACGAGGCTCAAGTGGAATCTTGTTTTGGTCTGTTTGGAGATAGTGTTAGTATTAGTGCAAGACAGGTGCACGGTTTGTTCCAAACAAGGCTCGGAAATCATTTTGACCGCACCCGATAGAACTCCTAGGTGACGAGGCTCAAGTGGAATCTCGTTTCGGTCCGTTTGGATATAGTGTTAGTATTAGTGCAAGATATGCGCACGGTTTGTAACAAACGTAACATAGGCTCAGAAATCATTTTGCACGCACCCGATGGTACTCCTAGGTGACGAAGCTCAAGTGGAATCTTGTTTCGGTCCGTTTGGGGTTAGTGTTAGTATTAGTGCAAGATAGGTGCACGGTTTGTTCCAAACAAGGCTCGGAAATCATTTTGACCGCACTCGATAGAACTCCTAGGTGACGAGGCTCAAGTGAAATCTCATTTCGGTCTGTTTAGATATAGTGTTAGTATTAGTGCAAGATAGGTGCACGGTTTGTGCCAAACGTACCATAGGCTCAGAAATCATTTTGGACGCGCCCGATGGTACTCCTAGGTGACGAGGCTCAAGTGGAATCTTGTTTTGGTCCGTTTGGATATAGTGTTAGTATTAGTGCAAGATAGGTGCACGGTTTGTGCCAAACAAGGCTCGGAAATCATTTCGGAAGCACCCGATGGAAATCCTAGGTGACGTGGCTCAAGTGGAATCTCGTTTCGGTCCATTTGGATATAGTGTTAGTATTAGTGCAAGATATGCGCACGGTTTGTAACAAACGTAACATAGGCTTAGAAATCATTTTGCACACACCCGATGGTACTCCTAGGTGACGAGGCTCAAGTGGAATCTTGTTTCGGTCCGTTTGGAGATAGTGTTAGTATTAGTGCAGGACAGGTGCACGGTTTGTTCCATACAAGGCTCGAAAATCATTTTGACCGCACCCGATAGAACTCCTAGGTGACGAGGCTCAAGTGGAATCTCGTTTTGGTCCATTTGGATATAGTGTTAGTATTAGGGCAAGATAGGTGCACGGTCTGTGCCAAACGTACCATAGGCACAGAAATCATTTTGGACGCACCCGATGGTACTCCTGGGTGACGAGGCTCAAGTGGAATCTTGTTTCAGTCTGTTTGGAGATAGTGTTAGTATCAGTGCAAGAGAGGTGCACGGTTTGTGCCAAACAAGTCTCCGAAATCATTTCAGAAGCAACCCGATGGAACTCCTAGATGACGAGGCTCAAGTGGAATCTCGTTTCGGTCCGTTTGGAGATAGTGTTAGTATTAGTGCAAGACAGGTGCACGGTTTGTTCCAAACAAGGCTCGAAAATCATTTTGACTACACTCGATAGAACTCCTAGGTGACGAGGCTCAAGTGGAATCTCGTTTCGGTCCATTTGGATATAGTGTTAGTATTAGTGCAAGATATGTGACGGTTTGTAACAAACATAACATAGGCTCAGAAATCATTTTGCACGCACCCGATGGTACTCCTACGTGACGAGGCTCAAGTGGAATCTTGTTTCAGTCCATTTAGAGATAGTGTTAGTATTAGTGCAAGATAGGTGCTTGGTTTGTGCCAAACAAGGCTCGGAAATCATTTTGGAAGCACCCGATGGAAATCCTAGATGACGAGGCTCAAGTGGAATCTTGTTTTGGTCTGTTTGGAGATAGTGTTAGTATTAGTGCAAGACAGGTGCACGGTTTGTTCCAAACAAGGCTCGGAAATCATTTTGACCGCACCCGGTAGAACTCCTAGGTGACGAGGCTCAAGTGGAATCTCGTTTCGGTCCGTTTGGATATAGTGTTAGTATTAGTGCAAGATATGCGCACGGTTTGTAACAAACGTAACATAGGCTCAGAAATCATTTTGCACGCACCCGATGGTACTCCTAGGCTCAAGTGGAATCTTGTTTCAGTCCGTTTGGGGTTAGTGTTAGTATTAGTGCAAGATAGGTGCACGGTTTGTTCCAAACAAGGCTCGGAAATCATTTTGACCGCACCCGATAGAACTCTTAGGTGACGAGGCTCAAGTGAAATCTCATTTCGGTCTATTTGGATATAGTGTTAGTATTAGTGCAAGATAGGTGCACGGTTTGTGCCAAACGTACCATAGGCTCAGAAATAATTTTGGACGCACCCGATGGTACTCCTAGGTGACGAGGCTCAAGTGGAATCTTGTTTTGGTCCGTTTGGATATAGTGTTAGTATTAGTGCAAGATAGGTGCATGGTTTGTGCCAAACAAGACTCGGAAATCATTTCAGAAGCACCCGATAGAACTCCTAGGTGACGAGGTTCAAGTGGAATCTCGTTTCGGTCTGTTTGGATATAGTGTTAGTATTAGTGCAAGATATGTGCACGGTTTGTAACAAACGTAACATAGGCTCATAAATCATTTTGCACGCACCCGATGGTACTCCTAGGTGACGAGGCTCAAGTGGAATCTTGTTTCGGTCCGTTTGGAGATAGTGTTAGTATTAGTGCAAGATAGGTGCACGGTTTGTTCCATACAAGGCTCGAAAATCATTTTGACCGCACCCGATAGAACTCCTAGGTGACGAGGCTCAAGTGGAATCTCGTTTCGGTCCATTTGGATATAGTGTTAGTATTAGTGCAAGATAGGTGCACAGTCTGTGCCAAACGTACCATAGGCTCAGAAATCATTTTGGACGCACCCGATGGTACTCCTGGGTGACGAGGCTCAAGTGGAATCTTGTTTCAGTCCGTTTGGAGATAGTGTTAGTATCAGTGCAAGAGAGGTGCACGGTTTGTGCCAAACAAGTCTCTAAAATCATTTCGGAAGCACCTGATGGAACTCCTAGATGATGAGGCTCAAGTGGAATCTTGTTTTGGTCTGTTTGGAGATAGTGTTAGTATTAGTGCAAGACAGGTGCACGGTTTGTTCCAAACAAGGCTCGGAAATCATTTTGACTACACTCGATAGAACTCCTAGGAGACGAGGCTCAAGTGGAATCTCGTTTCGGTCTGTTTGGATATAGTGTTAGTATTAGTGCAAGATATGTGCACGGCTTGTAACAAACGTAACATAGGCTCAGAAATCGTTTTGCACGCACCCGATGGTACTCCTAGGTGACGAGGCTCAAGTGGAATCTTGTTTCGGTCCGTTTGGAGATAGTGTTAGTATCAATGCAAGATAGGTGCACGGTTTGTGCCAAACAAGGCTCGGAAATCATTTCGGAAGCACCCGATGGAAATCCTAGATGACGAGGCTCAAGTGGAATCTTGTTTTGGTCCGTTTGGAGATAGTGTTAGTATTAGTGCAAGACAGGTGCACGGTTTGTTCCAAACAAGGCTCGGAAATCATTTTGACCGCACCCGATAGAACTCCTAGGTGACGAGGCTCAAGTGGAATCTCGTTTTGGGTCCATTTGGATATAGTGTAGTATTAGTGCAAGATAGGTGCACGGTTTGTGCCAAACGTACCATAGGCACAGAAATCCTTTTGCACGCACCCGGATGGTACTTCCTAGGTGGACGAGGCTCAAGTGGAATCTTGTTTCAGTCCGTTTGGAGTTAGTGTTAGTATTAGTGCAAGATAGGTGCACGGTTATTCCAAACAAGGCTCGGAAATCATTTTGACCGCACCCGATAGAACTCCTAGTTGACGAGGCTCAAGTGAAATCTCTGTTTCGGTCTGTTTGGATATAGTGTTAGTATTAGTGGCAAGATAGGTGCACGGTTTGTGCCAAACGTACCATAGGCTTGAAATCATTTTGGACGCACCCGATGGTACTCCTAGGTGACGAGGCTCAAGTGGAATCTGGTTTCGGGTCCGTTTGGATATCAGTGTTAGTATTAGTGCAAGATAGGTGCACGGTTTGTAACACAAACGTAACCTAGGCTCATAAATCGTTTGCAAACACCCGATGGTACTCCTAGGTGACGAGGCTCAAGGGAATCTTGTTTCGGTCCGTTTGGAGTTAAGTGTTCGTATTAGTGCAAGATAGGTGCATGGTTTGTGCCAAACAAGGCTCGGAAAACATTTTTGACCGCACCCGATAGAACTCCTAGGTGACGAGGCTCAAGTGAAATCTCAGTTTTGGTCTCTTTGGATATAGTGTTAGTATTAGTGCAAGATAGGTGCACGGTTTGTGCCAAACGTACCATAGGCTACAGAAATCATTTTGGACGCACCCGATGGTACTCTTAGGTGACGAGGCTCAAGTGGAATCTTGTTTCGGTCCATTTTGGATATAGTGTTGTTATTAGTGCAAGATAGGTGCACGGTTTGTGCCAAACAAGACTCGGAAGTCATTTCAGAAAGACACCCGATAGAACTCCTAGGTGGGGGGGACAAGGCTCAAGTGGAATCTTGTTTCGGTCCGTTTGGATATAGTGTTAGGTTAGTGCAAGATATGTGCACGGTTTGTACAAACGAACATAGGCTCATAAATCGTTTTGCACGCACCCGATGGTACTCTAGGTGACGAGGCTCAAGTGGAATCTTGTTTTGGTCCGTTTGGAGATAGTGTTAGTATAGTGCAAGACAGGTGCACGGTTTTGTACATGCAAGGTCGAAAATCATTTTGACCGCACCGATAGAACTCATGGTGACGAGGCTCAAGTGGAATTCGTTTCAGTCCATTGGGATATGTGTTGTTAGTATTAGGCAAGATAGGATTTACGGTCGTGGCCAAACGTCCATAGGCTCAGAAATCATTTGGACGCACCGATGGTTACTCCTAGGTGACGAGGCTCAAGTGGAATCTGGTTTTGGGTCCGTTTGGAGATAGTGTTAGTATTAGTGCAAGAGAGGTGCACGGTTTGTGCCAAAGAAGTCTCCGAAAATCATTTCGAAGCACCTCGATGGAACTCCTAGGATGAGGCTCAAGTGGAATTCATTTCGGTCGTTGGAGATAGTGTTAGTATTAGGGCAGAAGGTGCACGGTTTGTTCAAACAAGCTCGTAAATCATTTGACTACACTCGATGTAGAACTCCTAGGTGACGAGCTCAAGTGGAATCTCGTTGCGGTCCGTTTGGAGATAGTGTTAGTATTAGTGCAAGATTATGGTGCACAGTTTGAACAAAGTAACATAGGCTCAGGAAATCGTTTTGCACGCAACCAATGGATCCTAGGTGGCGGGCTCAAGTGGAATCTTGTTTCGGTCCGTTTGGAGATAGTGTTAGTATTAGGGTAAGTAGTGCAAGATAAGTGCAAGGTTGTTCCATACAAGGCTCGAAAATCCATTTGAACGCACCGATAGAACTCCTAGGTGACGAGGCTCAAGTGGAATTCGTTTTGGTCCATTTGGATATAGTGTTAGTATAGGGCAAGATAGGTGCATGCGTCTGTGGGCAAACGTTCCATCGGCGCCGAATCATTTTTTGGACGCCCCGATGGTACTCCTGGGTGACGAGGCTCAAGTGGAATTTGTTTCGGTCCGTTTGGAGATAGTTGTTAGTATCAGTGCAAGAGAGGTGCACGGTTTGTGCCAAACAAGTCTGCAAAATAGTTCGGATGCACCCGATGGACTCCAGATGACGAGGCTCAAGTGGATCTTGTTCGGTCGTTTAGAGATAGTGTTAGTTAGTGCAAGGAACAGGTGCATAGTTTGTTCCAAACAAGGGCTCGGAAAATCATTTTGATACACTAGATAGAACTCCTACGTGAGAGGCTCAAGTGGAATCTGTTTGGTCTATTTGGATATAGTGTTAGTATTAGTGCAAGATATGTGACGGTTGTAACAAACGTAGCATAGGCTCAGAAATAGGTTTTGCACGACCCGATGAACTCCTAGGTGACAAGGCTCAAGTGGAATCTTGTTTCGGTCGTTATGAGATAGTGTAGTATCAGTGCAAGATAGGTGCACGGTTTGTGCCAAACAAGGCCGGAAATCATTTCGGAAAGCACCGATGAACATCCTAGATGACGTGGCTCAAGTGGCATCCTTTTTGGTCGTTTTGAGATAGTGTTAGTATTAGTACAAGACAGGTGCACGGTTTGTTTCCAAACAAGGCTCGGAAATCATTTGACCACACCCGATAGAATACCTAGGTGACGAGGCTCAAGTGGAATCTTGTTTCGTCCGTTTGGATATAAGTGTTAGTATTAGTTGCAAGATATGTG
>NW_027096829.1:0-21882 GCF_019320115.1 Miscanthus floridulus | reverse complement strand
ACACTATATCTAAAACAGACGAAAGAGATTTTCACTTGAGCCTCGTCACCTAGGAGTTCTATCGGGTGCGTCCAAAATGATTTCGAGCCTTGTTGGAACAACAAACCGTGCACCTATCTTGCATGATACTAACACTAACCCCAAACGGACCGAAACAAGATTCCACTTGAGCCTCGTTACCTAGGAGTACCATCGGTGCGTGAAAATGATTTCTGCAGTATGTACGTTTGTTACAAACCGTGCACTATCTTGCACTAATACTAACACATATCCAAACAGACCGAAACGAGATTCCACTTGAGCTGTCCTAGGAGTTCTATCGAGTGTAGTCAAAATGATTTCCGAGCCTTGTTTGGAACAAATGTGCACCGTCTTGCACTAATACTAACACTATCTCCAAACGGACCAAAAATGAGATTCCACTGAGCCTCATCATCTAGGAGTTCCATCAGGTGCTTCCGAAATGATTTTAGAGACTTGTTTGGCACAAACAGTGCATCTCTTGCAACTGATACTAACAACTATCTCCAAACGGACCGAAACAAGATTCCACTTGAGCCTCGTCACACAGGAGTACCATCGGTGCGTCCAAAATGATTTCTGAGCCTATGGTACGTTGTTTGGCACCGACTGTGCACCTATTGCACTAATACTAACACTAATCCAAATGGACCGAAACGAGATTCCACTTGAGCCTCGTCACCTAGTTAAATCTTCGGGTTGCGGTCAAAATGATTTTCGGAGCCTTGTATGGAACAAACCGTGCACTATCTTGCACTAATACTAACACTATCTCCAAAACGGACCGAAACAAGATTCCACTTGAGCCTCGTCACTAGGAGTACCATCGGGTGCGTGCAAATGATTTATGAGCCTATGTTACGTTTGTTACAAACCGTGCACATATCTTGCACTAATACTAACACTATATCCAAACGGACCGAAACGAGATTCCACTTGAGCCGCGTCTCCTAGGAGTTCTATCGGGTGCTTCTGAAATGATTTCCGAGTCTTGTTTGGCACAAACCAATGCACCTATCTTGCACTAATACTAACATATCCAAACGGACCAAACAAGATTACACTGAGCCTCGTCATCTAGGAGTACCATCGGGTGCGTCCAAAATGATTTCTGAGCTATGGTAGTTTGGCAAAACGTGCACCTATTTGCAATAATACTACATATATCCAAATAGACCGAAACGAGATTTCACTGAGCCTCGTCACCTAGGATTCTATCGGGTGCGGTCAAAATTATTCTGAGCCTTGTTTGGAAAAACGTGCACCTATCTTGCACTAATACTAACACTAACCAAACGGGACCGAAAAAGATTCCACTTGAGCCTAGGTAGGTGTACCATCGGGTGCGTTGCAAAATGATTTCTGAGCCTATGTACGTTTGTTACAAACCGTGCGCATATCTTTGCACTAATACTAACACTATATCCAAACGGACCGAAACGAGATTCCACTTGAGCCTCGTCACCTACGAGTTCTACCGGGTGCGGTCAAAATGATTCCGAGCCTTGTTTGGAAACAAAACGTGCACCTGTCTTGCACTAATACTAACACTATCTCCAAACAGACCAAAACAAGATTCCACTTGAGCCTCGTCATCTAGGATTTCCATCGGGAGCTTCCAAAATGATTTCCGAGCCCTTGTTTGGCACAAACCAAGCACCTATCTTGCACTGATACTAACACTATCTCCAAACGGACTGAAACAAGATTCCACTTGAGCCTCGTCACGTAGGAGTACCATCGGGTGCGTGCAAAATGATTTTGAGCCTATGTTATGTTTGTTACACAAACCGTCACAATATCTTGCACTAATACTAACACTATATCCAAATGGACCGAAACGAGATTCCACTTGAGCCTCGTCACCTAGGAGTTCTATCGAGTGTAGTCAAAATGATTTTTGAGCCTTGTTTGGAACAAACCTGCACCTGTCTTGCACTAATACTAACACTATCTCCAAACGGACCGAAACGAGATTCACTTGAGCCTTGTCATCTAGGAGTTCCATCGGGTTGCTTCCGAAATGATTTCGAGACTTGTTTGGACACAACCATGCAACTCTCTTGCACTGATATACTAACACTATCTCCAAACAGACTGAAACAAGATTCACTTGAGCCTCGTCACCCAGGTGTACCATCGGGTGCGTCCAAAAATGATTTCTGTGCCTATGGTACGTTTGCACAGACCGTGCACCTATCTTGCCCTAATACTAACACGATATCCAAATGGACCAAAACGAGATTCCACTTGAGCCTCGTCACCTAGGAGTTCTATCGGGCGCTCAAAATGATTTTTGAGCCTTGTTTGGAACAAACCGTGCACCTGTCTTGCACTAATACTAACACTATCTCCAAACGGACCAAAACAAGATTCCACTTGAGCCTCGTCATCTAAGATTTCCATCGGGTGCTTCCGAAATTTTTCCGAGCCTTGTTTGGCACAAACCGTGCACCTATCTTGCACTGATACTAACATTATCTCCAAACGGACCGAAACAAGATTCCACTTGAGCCTCGTCACCTAGGAGTACCATCGGGTGCGTGCAAAACGATTTCTGAGCCTATGTTACGTTTGTTACAAGCCGTGACATATCTTGCACTAATACTAACACTATATCCAAAACAGACCGAACGAGATTCCACTTGAGCCTCGTCACCTAGGAGTTTCTATCGAGTGTAGTCAAAATGATTTCGAGCCTTGTTTGGAACAAACCGTGCACCTGTCTTGCACTAATAATAACACTATCTCCAAACGGACCAAAACAAGATTCCACTTGAGCCTCATCATCTAGGAGTTCCATCAGGTGCTTCCAAAATGATTTTAGAGACTTGTTGGCAAAAACCGTGCACCTCTCTTGCACTATACTAACACTATCTCCAAACGGACCGAAACAAGATTACCAGCTTGAGGCTCGTCAACCAGGGAGTACATCTGGGTGCGTCCATCCAAAATGAGTTCTGAGGGCGATGTACGTTGGGCACAGACTGTGCACCCTATCTTGCACTAATACTAACACTATATCCAAATGGACCAAAACGAGATTCCACTTGAGCTCGTCACTAGGAGTTCTATCGGGCGCGGTCAAAATGATTTCGAGCCTTGTTTGGAACAAACCGTGCACCTGTCTTGCACTAATACTAACACTATCTCCAAATGGACCAAAACAAGATTCACTTGAGCCTCGTCATTAAGATTCC
Source organism: Miscanthus floridulus (assembly GCF_019320115.1). Lineage (NCBI taxonomy): Eukaryota > Viridiplantae > Streptophyta > Magnoliopsida > Poales > Poaceae > Miscanthus > Miscanthus floridulus. The sequence continues at coordinate 18,661 of NW_027096829.1, read as the reverse complement.
ATCGGGTGCTTCCGAAAAATTATTCGAGCCGTGTTTGCACAAACGTGCACCTATCTTGCACTGATACAACACTATCTCCAAACGGACCGAAACAAGATTCCACTTGAGCCTCGTCACCTAGGAGTACCATCGGGTGCGTGCAAAACGATTTCTGAGCCTATGTTACGTTTGTTACAAGCCGTGCACAATCTTGCCTAATACTAACACTATATCCAAACGACCGAAACGAGATTCCACTTGAGCCTCGTCTCCTAGGAGTTCTATCGAGTGTAGTCAAAATGATTTCCGAGCCTTGTTTGGAACAAAACCGTGCACCTGTCTTGCACTAATACAACACTATCTCAAACAGACCAAAACAAGATTCCACTTGAGCCTCATCATCTAGGAGTTCCATCAGGTGCTTCCAAAATGATTTTAGAACTTGTTTGGCAAAAACCGTGCACCTCTCTTGCACTGATACTAACACTATCTCCAAACGGACCGAAACAAGATTCCACTTGAGCCCTTGTCACCCAGGAGTACCATCGGGTGCGTCCAAAATGATTTCTGAGCCTATGGTACGTTGGGCACAGACTGTGCACCTATCTTGCACTAATACTAACCTATATCCAAATGGACCGAAACGAGATTCCACTTGAGCCTCGTCACCTAGGAGTTCTATCGGGTGCGGTCAAAATGATTTTCGAGCCTTGTATGGAACAAACCGTGCACCTAGTCTTGCACTAATACTAACACTATCTCCAAACGGACCGAAACAAGATTCCACTTGAGCCTCGTCACCTAGGAGTACCATTCGGGTGCGTGCAAAACTGATTTATGAGCCTATGTTACGTTTGTTACAAACCGTGCACATATCTTGCACTAATACTAACACTATATCCAAACGGACCGAAACGAGATTCCACTTGAGCCTCGTCACCTAGGAGTTCTATCGGGTGCTTCTGAAATGATTTCTGAGTCTTGTTGGCACAAACCATGCACCTATCTTGCACTAATACTAACACTATATCCAAACGGGACCGAAACAAGATTCCACTTGAGCCTCGTCACCTAGGATGTACCATCGGGTGCGTCCAAAATGATTTCTGAGCCTATGGTACGTTTGGCACAAACCGTGCACCTATCTTGCACTAATACTAACACTATATCCAAATAGACCGAAATGAGATTTCACTTGAGCCTCGTCACCTAGGAGTTCTATCGGGTGCGGTCAAAATGATTTCTGAGCCTTGTTTGGAACAAACCGTGCACCTATCTTGCACTAATACTAACACTAACCCCAAACGGACCGAAACAAGATTCCACTTGAGCCTAGGAGTACATCGGGTGCGTGCAAAATGATTTCTGAGCCTATGTTATGTTTGTTACAAACCGTGCGCATATCTTGCACTAATACTAACACTATATCCAAACGGACCGAAACGAGATTCCACTTGAGCCTCGTCACCTAGGAGTTCTACCGGGTGCGGTCAAAATGATTTCCGAGCCTTGTTTGGAACAAACCGTGCACCTGTCTTGCACTAATACTAACACTATCTCCAAACAGACCAAAACAGGATTCCACTTGAGCCTCGTCATCTAGGATTTCCATCGGGTGCTTCCAAAATGATTTCCGAGCCTTGTTTGGCACAAACCAAGCACCTATCTTGCACTAATACTAACACTATCTCCAAATGGACTGAAACAAGATTCCACTTGAGCCTCGCACGTAGGAGTACCATCGGGTGCGTGCAAAATGATTTCTGAGCCTATGTTATGTTTGTTACAAACCGTCACATATCTTGCACTAATACTAACACTATATCCAAATGGACCGAAACGAGATTCCACTTGAGCCTCGTCACCTAGGAGTTCTATCGAGTGTAGTCAAAATGATTTTTGAGCCTTGTATGGAACAAACCGTGCACCTGTCTTGCACTAATACTAACACTATCTCCAAATGGACCGAAACGAGATTCCACTTGAGCCTCGTCATCTAGGAGTTCCATCGGGTTGCTTCCGAAATGATTTCGGAGACTTGTTTGGCACAAACCGTGCACCTCTCTTGCACTGATACTAACACTATCTCCAAACAGACTGAAACAAGATTCCACTTGAGCCTCGTCACCCAGGAGTACCATCGGGTGCGTCCAAAATGATTTCTGTGCCTATGGTACGTTTGGCACAGACCGTGCACCTATCTTGCCCTAATACTAACACTATATCCAAATGGACCAAACGAGATTCCACTTGAGCCTCGTCACCTAGGAGTTCTATCGGGTGCGGTCAAAATGATTTTCGAGCCTTGTATGGAACAAACCGTGCACCTGTCCTGCACTAATACTAACACTATCTCCAAACGGACCGAAACAAGATTCCACTTGAGCCTCGTCACCTAGGAGTACCATCGGGTGCGTGCAAAATGATTTCTGAGCCTATGTTACGTTTGTTACAAACCGTGCGCATATCTTGCACTAATACTAACACTATATCCAAACGGACCAAAACGAGATTCCACTTGAGCCTCGTCACCTAGGAGTTCCATCGGGTGCTTCCGAAATGATTTCCGAGCCTTGTTTGGCACAAACCGTGCACCTATCTTGCACTAATACTAACACTATATCCAAACGGACCAAAACAAGATTCCACTTGAGCCTCGTCACCTAGGAGTACCATCGGTGCGTCCAAAATGATTTCTGAGCCTATGGTACGTTTGGCACAAACCGTGCACCTATCTTGCACTAATACTAACACTATATCTAAACAGACCGAAATGAGATTTCACTTGAGCCTCGTCACCTAGGAGTTCTATCGGGTGCGGTCAAAATGATTTCTGAGCCTTGTTTGGAACAAACCGTGCACCTATCTTGCACTAATACTAATACTAACACTAACCCCAAACGGACCGAAACAAGATTCCACTTGAGCTTCGTCACATAGTTGTACCATCGGGTGCGTGCAAAATGATTTCTGAGCCTATGTTACGTTTGTTACAAACCGTGCGCATATCTTGCACTAATACTAACACTATATCCAAACGGACCGAAACGAGATTCCACTTGAGCCTCGTCACCTAGGAGTTCTATCGGGTGCGGTCAAAATGATTTCCGAGCCTTGTTTGGAACAAACCGTGCACCTGTCTTGCACTAATACTAACACTATCTCCAAACAGACCAAAACAAGATTCCACTTGAGCCTCGTCATCTAGGATTTCCATTGGGTGCTTCCAAAATGATTTCCGAGCCTTGTTTGGCACAAACCATGCACCTATCTTGCACTGATACTAACACTATCTCCAAATGGACTGAAACAAGATTCCACTTGAGCCTCGTCACCTAGGTTTTCCATCGGGTGCTTCTGAAATGATTTCCGAGCCTTGTTTGGCACAAACCGTGCACATATCTTGCACTAATACTAACACTATATCCAAACGGACCGAAACAAGATTCCACTTGAGCCTCGTCACCTAGGAGTTCTATCGGGTGTGGTCAAAATGATTTCCGAGCCTTGTTTGGAACAAACCGTGCACCTGTCTTGCACTAATACTAACACTATCTCCAAACGGACCAAAAAAGGATTCCACTTGAGCCTCGTCATCTAGGATTTCCATCGGGTGCTTCCGAAATGATTTCCGAGCCTTGTTTGGCACAAACCGTGCACCTATCTTGTACTGATACTAACACTATCTCATAATGGACCGAAACAAGGTTCCACTTGAGCCTTGTCACCTAGGAGTATCATCGGGTGCGTGCAAAATGATTTCTGAGCCTATGCTACGTTTGTTACAAACCGTGCACATATCTTGCACTAATACTAACACTATATCCAAACAGACCGAAACGAGATTCCACTTGAGCCTCATCACCTAGGAGTTCTATCGAGTGTAGTCAAAATGATTTCCGAGCCTTGTTTGGAACAAACTGTGCACCTGTCTTGCACTAATACTAACACTATCTCTAAACGGACCGAAACAAGATTCCACTTGAGCCTCGTCATCTAGGAGTTCCATCGGGTGCATCCGAAATGATTTTGGAGACTTGTTTGGCACAAACCGTGCACCTCTCTTGCACTAATACTAACACTATCTCCAAACGGACCGAAACAAGATTCCACTTGAGCCTCGTCACCCAGGAGTACCATCGGGTGCGTCCAAAATGATTTCTGAGCCTATGGAACGTTTGCCACAGACCGTGCACCTATCTTGCACTAATACTAACACTATATCCAAATGGACCAAAACGAGATTCCACTTGAGCCTCGTCACCTAGGAGTTCTATCGGGTGCGGTCAAAATGATTTTCGAGCCTGTATGGAACAAACCGTGCACTTATCTTGCACTAATATTAACACTATCTCCAAACGGACCGAAACAAGATTCCACTTGAGCCTCGCCACCTAGGAGTACCATTGGGTGCGTGCAAACGATTTCTGAGCCTATGTTACGTTTGTTACAAACTGTGCACATATCTTGCACTAATACTAACACTATATCCAAACGGACCGAAACGAGATTCCACTTGAGCCTCGTCACCTAGGAGTTCTATCGAGTGTAGTCAAAATGATTTACGAGCCTTGTTTGGAATAAACCGTGCACCTGTCTTGCACTAATACTAACACTATCTCCAAACGGACCGAAATGAGATTCCACTTGAGCCTCATCATCTAGGAGTTCCATCAGGTGCTTCTGAAATGATTTCAGAGACTTCTTTGGCACAAACCGTGCACCTCTCTTGCACTGATACTAACACTATCTCCAAACGGACCAAAACAAGATTCCACTTGAGCCTTGTCACCTAGGAGTACCATCGGGTGCGTCCAAAATGATTTCTGAGCCTATGGTACGTTTGGCACAGACCGTGCTCCTATCTTGCACTAATACTAACACTATATCCAATGGACTGAAATGAGATTCCACTTGAGCCTCATCACCTAGGAGTTCTATCGGGTGCGGTCAAAATGATTTCGAGCCTTGCATGGAACAAAACCGTGCACCTGTCTTGCACTAATACTAACACTATCTCCAAACGGACCGAAACAAGATTCCACTTGAGCCTCGTCACCTAGGAGTACCATCGGGTGCGTGCAAAACGATTTATGAGCCTATGTTACGTTTGTTACAAACGTGCACATATCTTGCACTAATACTAACACTATATCCAAACGGACCGAAACAAGATTCCACTTGAGCCTCGTCACCTAGGAGTACCATCGGGTGCGTGCAAAACGATTTCTGAGCCTATGCTATGTTTGTTACAAACCGTGCACATATCTTGCACTAATACTAACACTATATCCAAACAGACCGAAACGAGATTCCACTTGAGCCTCGTCACCTAGGAGTTCTACCGAGTGTAGTCAAAATGATTTCCGAGCCTTGTTTGGAACAAACTGTGCACCTGTCTTGCACTAATACTAACACTATCTCCAAACGGACCGAAACAAGATTCCACTTGAGCCTCGTCATCTAGGAGTTCCATCGGGTGCATCCGAAATGATTTTGGAGACTTGTTTGGCACAAACCGTGCACCTCTCTTGCACTGATACTAACACTATCTCCAAACGGACCGAAACAAGATTCCACTTGAGCCTCGTCACCCAGGAGTACCATCGGGTGCGTCCAAAATGATTTCTGAGCCTATGGAACGTTTGCCACAGACCGCGCACCTATCTTGCACTAATACTAACACTATATCCAAATGGACCGAAACGAGATTCCACTTGAGCCTCGTCACCTAGGAGTTCTATCGGGTGGGGTCAAAATGATTTTCGAGCCTTGTATGGAACAAACCGTGCACCTATCTTGCACTAATACGAACACTATCTCCAAACAGACCGAAACAAGATTCCACTTGAGCCTCGCCACCTAGGAGTACCATTGGGTGCGTGGAAAACGATTTCTGAGCCTATGTTACGTTTGTTACAAACTGTGCACATATCTTGCACTAATACTAACACTATATCCAAACGGACCGAAACGAGATTCCACTTGAGCCTCGTCACCTAGGAGTTCTATCGAGTGTAGTCAAAATGATTTATGAGCCTTGTTTGGAACAAACCGTGCACCTGTCTTGCACTAATACTAACACTATCTCCAAACGGACCGAAATGAGATTCCACTTGAGCCTCATCATCTAGGAGTTCCATCAGGTGCTTCTGAAATGATTTCGGAGACTTCTTTGGCACAAACCGTGCACCTCTCTTGCACTGATACTAACACTATCTCCAAATGGACTGAAACAAGATTCCACTTGAGCCTCGTCACCTAGGAGTACCATCGGGTGCGTGCAAAACGATTTATGAGCCTATGTTACGTTTGTTACAAACCGTGCACATATCCTGCACTAATACTAACACTATATCCAAACGGACCAAAACAAGATTCCACTTGAGCCTTGTCACCTAGGAGCTCTATCGGGTGCTTCTGAAATGATTTCCGAGTCTTGTTTGGCACAAACCGTGCACCTATCTTGCACTAATACTAACACTATATCCAAATGGACCGAAACAAGATTCCACTCGAGCCTCGTCACCTAAGAGTACCATCGGGTGCGTCCAAAATGATTTCTGAGCCTATGGTACGTTTGGCACAAACCGTGCACCTATCTTGCACTAATACTAACACTATATCCAAAGAGACCAAAACGAGATTTCACTTGAGCCTCGTCACCTAGGAGTTCTATCGGGTGTGGTCAAAATGTTTTCCGAGCCTTGTTTGGCACAAACCATGCACCTATCTTGCACTAATACTAACACTAACTCCAAACGGACCGAAACAAGATTCCACTTGAGCCTCGTCACCTAGGAGTACCATCGGGTGTTTGCAAAACGATTTATGAGCCTATGTTACGTTTGTTACAAACCGTGCACATATCTTGCACTAATACTAACACTATATCCAAACGGACCAAAACCAGATTCCACTTGAGCCTCGTCACCTAGGAGTACCATCGGGTGCGTCCAAAATGATTTCTAAGCCTATGGTACGTTTGGCACAAACCATGCACCTATCTTGCACTAATACTAACACTATATCCAAACAGACCGAAACGAGATTTCACTTGAGCCTCGTCAAGTAGGAGTTCTATCGGGTGCGGTCAAAATGATTTCCGAGCCTTGTTTGGAATAAACCGTGCACCTATCTTGCACTAATACTAACACTAACTCCAAACGGACCGAAACAAGATTCCACTTGAGCCTCGTCACCTAGGAGTACCATCGGGTGCGTGCAAAATGATTTCTGAGCCTATGTTACGTTTGTTACAAACCATGCGCATATCTTGCACTAATACTAACACTATATCCAAATGGACCGAAACGAGATTCCACTTGAGCCTCGTCACCTAGGAGTTCTATCGGGTGCGGTCAAAGTGATTTCCGAGCCTTGTTTGGAACAAACCGTGCACCTGTCTTGCACTAATACTAACACTATCTCCAAACGGACCAAAACAAGATTCCACTTGAGCCTCGTCATCTCGGATTTCCATCGGGTGCTTCCGAAATGATTTCCGAGCCTTGTTTGGCACAAACCGTGCACCTATCTTGCATTGATACTAACACTATCTCCAAACGGACCGAAACAAGATTCCACTTGAGCCTCGACACCTAGGAGTACCATCGGGTGCGTGCAAAACGATTTCTGAGCCTATGTTACGCTTGTTACAAACCGTGCACATATCTTGCACTAATACTAACACTATATCCAAACAGACCGAAACGAGATTCCACTTGAGCCTCGTCACCTAGGAGTTCTATCGAGTGTAGTCAAAATGATTTCCGAGCCTTGTTTGGAACAAACCGTGCACCTGTCTTGCACTAATACTAACACTATCTCCAAACGGACCGAAACGAGATTCCACTTGAGCCTCATCATCTAGGAGTTCCATCAGGTGCTTCCGAAATGATTTTAGAGACTTGTTTGGCACAAACCGTGCACCTCTCTTGCACTGATACTAACACTATCTCCAAACGGACCGAAACAAGATTCCACTTGAGCCTCGTCACCCAGGAGTACCATCGGGTGCGTCCAAAATGATTTCTGAGCCTATGGTACGTTTGGCACAGACTGTGCACCTATCTTGCACTAATACTAACACTATATCCAAATAGACCGAAACGAGATTCCACTTGAGCCTCGTCACCTAGGAGTTCTATCGGGTGCGGTCAAAATGATTTTCGAGCCTTGTATGGAACAAACCGTGCACCTGTCTTGCACTAATACTAACACTATCTCCAAACGGACCGAAACAAGATTCCTCTTGAGCCTCGTCACCTAGGAGTACCATCGGGTGCGTGCAAAACGATTTATGAGCCTATGTTACGTTTGTTACAAACCGTGCACATATCTTGCACTAATACTAACACTATATCCAAACGGACCAAAACGAGATTCCACTTGAGCCTCGTCACCTAGGAGTTCTATCGGGTGCTTCTAAAATGATTTCCGAGTCTTGTTTGGCACAAACCATGCACCTATCTTGCACTAATACTAACACTATATCCAAACGGACCAAAACAAGATTCCACTTGAGCCTCGTCACCTAGGAGTACCATCAGGTGCGTCCAAAATGATTTCTGAGCCTATGGTACGTTTGGCACAAACCGTGCACCTATCTTGCACTAATACTAACACTATATCCAAACAGACCGAAATGAGATTTCACTTGAGCCTGGTCACCTAGGAGTTCTATCAGGTGCGGTCAAAATGATTTCCGAGCCTTGTTTGGAACAAACCGTGCACCTATCTTGCACTAATACTGACACTAACTCCAAATGGACCGAAACAAGATTCCACTTGAGCCTCGTCACCTAGGAGTACCATCGGGTGCGTGCAAAATGATTTCTGAGCCTATGTTACGTTTGTTACAAACCGTGCGCATATCTTGCACTAATACTAACACTATATCCAAACGGACCGAAACGAGATTCCACTTGAGCCTCGTTACCTAGGAGTTCTGCCGGGTGCGGTCAAAATGATTTCCGAGCCTTGTTTGGAACAAACCGTGCACCTGTCTTGCACTAATACTAACACTATCTCCAAACAGACCAAAACAAGATTCCACTTGAGCCTCGTCATCTAGGATTTCCATCGGGTGCTTCCAAAATGATTTCCGAGCCTTGTTTGGCACAAACCAAGCACCTATCTTGCACTAATACTAACACTACCTCCAAATGGACTGAAACAAGATTCCACTTGAGCCTCGTCACGTAGGAGTACCATCGGGTGCGTGCAAAACGATTTCTGAGCGGATGTTACGTTTGTTACAAACCGTGCACATATCTTGCACTAATACTAACATTATATCCAAATGGACCGAAACGAGATTCCACTTGAGCCTCGTCACCTAGGAGTTCTATCGGGTGCGGTCAAAATGATTTTCGAGCCTTGTATGGAACAAACCGTGCACCTGTCTTGCACTAATACTAACACTATCTCCAAACGGACCGAAACGAGATTCCACTTGAGCCTCGTCATCTAGGAGTTGCATCGGGTTGCTTCCGAAATGATTTCGGAGACTTGTTTGGCACAAACCGTGCACCTCTCTTGCACTGATACTAACACTATCTCCAAACAGATCGAAACAAGATTCCACTTGAGCCTTGTCACCCAGGAGTACCATCGGGTGCGTCCAAAATGATTTCTGAGCCTATGGTACGTTTGGCACAGACCGTGCACCTATCTTGCCCTAATTCTAACACTATATCCAAATGGACCAAAACGAGATTCCACTTGAGCCTCGTCACCTAGGAGTTCTATCGGGTGCGGTCAAAATGATTTTCAAGCCTTGTATGGTACAAACCGTGCACCTGTTTTGCACTAATACTAACACTATCTCCAAACGGACCGAAACAAGAATTCCACTTGAGCCTCGTCACCTAGGAGTACCATCGGGTGCGTGCAAAATGATTTCTGAGCCTATGTTACGTTTGTTACAAACCGTGCGCATATCTTGCACTAATACTAACACTATATCCAAACGGACCAAAACGAGATTCCACTTGAGCCTCGTCACCTAGGAGTTCGGGTGCGGTCAAAATGATTTCTGAGCCTTCTTTGGAACAAACCGTGCACCAATCTTGCACTAATACTAACACTATCTCCAAACAGACCAAAACAAGATTCCACTTGAGCCTCGTCATCTAGGATTTCCATCGGGTGCTTCCAAAATGATTTCTGAGCCTTGTTTTGCACAAACCGTGCACCTATCTTGCACTAATACTAACACTATATCCAAACAGACCGAAACGAGATTCCACTTGAGCCTCGTCACCTAGGAGTTCTATTGGGTGCGGTCAAAATGATTTCCGAGCCTTGTTTGGAACAAACCGTGCACCTATCTTGCACTAATACTAACACGATCTCCAAACGGAACAAAACAAGATTCCACTTGAGCCTCGTCATCTAGGATTTCCATCGGGTGCTTCCGAAATGATTTCCGAGCCTTGTTTGGCACAAACCGTGCACCTATCTTGCACTGATACCAACACTATCTCCAAACGGACCGAAACAAGATTCCACTTGAGCCTCGTCACCTAGGAGTACCATCGGGTGCGTGCAAAACAATTTCTGAGCCTATGTTACGTTTGTTACAAGCCGTGCACATATCTTGCACTAATACTAACACTATATCCAAATAGACCAAAACGAGATTCCACTTGAGCCTCGTCACCTAGGAGTTCTATCGAGTGTAGTCAAAATGATTTCCGAGCCTTGTTTGGAACAAACCGTGCACCTGTCTTGCACTAATACTAACACTATCTCCAAACGGACCGAAACGAGATTCCACTTGAACCTCATCATCTAGGAGTTCCATCGGGTGCTTCCGAAATGATTTCAGAGACTTGTTTGGCACAAACCGTGCACCTCTCTTGCACTGATACTAACACTATCTCCAAACGGACCGAAACAAGATTCCACTTGAGCCTCGTCACCCAGGAGTACCATCGGGTGCGTCCAAAATGATTTCTGAGCCTATGGTACGTTTGGCACAGACCGTGCACCTATCTTGCACTAATACTAACACTATATCCAAATGGACCGAAACGAGATTCCACTTGAGCCTCGTCACCTAGGAGTTCTATTGGGTGCGGTCAAAATGATTTCCGAGCCTTGTTTGGAACAAACCGTGCACCTATCTTGCACTAATACTAACACTAACTCCAAACGGACCGAAACAAGATTCCACTTGAGCCTCGTCACCTAGGAGTACCATCGGGTGCGTGCAAAATGATTTCTGAGCCTATGTTACGTTTGTTACAACCCGTGCGCATATCTTGCACTAATACTAACACTATATCCAAACGGACTGAAATGAGATTCCACTTGAGCCTCGTCACCTAGGAGTTCTATCGGGTGCGGTCAAAATGATTTCCGAGCCTTGTTTGGAACAAACCGTGCACCTGTCTTGCACTAATACTAACACTATCTCCAAACAGACCAAAACAAGATTCCACTTGAGCCTCGTCATCTAGGATTTCCATCGGGTGCTTCCGAAATGATTTCCGAGCCTTGTTTGGCACAAACCGTGCACCTATCTTGCACTAATACTAACACTATATCCAAACAGACCGAAACGAGATTCCACTTGAGCATCGTCACCTGGGAGTTCTATCGGGTGCGGTCAAAATGATTTCCGAGCCTTGTTTGGAACAAACCGTGCACCTGTCTTGCACTAATACTAACACTATCTCCAAACGGACCAAAACAAGATTCCACTTGAGCCTCGTCATCTAGGATTTCCATCGGGTGCTTTTGAAATGATTTCCAAGCCTTGTTTGGCACAAACCGTGCACCTATCTTGCACTGATACTAACACTATCTCATAACGGACCGAAACAAGATTCCACTTGAGCCTCGTCACCTAGGAGTACCATCGGGTGCGTGCAAACTGATTTCTAAGCCTATGCTACGTTTGTTACAAACCGTTCACATATCTTGCACTAATACTAACACTATATCCAAACAGACCGAAACGAGATTCCACTTGAGCCTCATCACCTAGGAGTTCTATCAAGTGTAGTAAAAATGATTTCTGAGCCTTGTTTGGAACAAACCGTGCACCTGTCTTGCACTAATACTAACACTATCTCCAAACGGACCGAAACATGATTCCACTTGAGCCTCGTCATCTAGGAGTTCCATCGGGTGCTTCCAAAATGATTTCGGAGACTTGTTTGGCACAAACCGTGCACCTCTCTTGCACTGATACTAACACTATCTCCAAACGGACCGAAACAAGATTCCACTTGAGCCTCGTCACCCAGGAGTACCATCGGGTGCATCCAAAATGATTTCTGAGCCTATGGTACGTTTGCCACAGACCATGCACCTATCTTGCACTAATACTAACACTATATCCAAATGGACCGAAACGAGATTTCACTTGAGCCTCGTCAACTAGGAGTTCTATCGGGTGCGGTCAAAATGATTTCCGAGCCTTGTTTGGAACAAACCGTGCACCTATCTTGCACTAATACTAACACTAACTCCAAACGGACCAAAACAAGATTCCACTTGAGCCTCGTCACCTAGGAGTACCATCAGGTGCGTGCAAAATGATTTCTGAGCCTATGTTACGTTTGTTACAAACCATGCGCATATCTTGCACTAATACTAACACTATATCCAAACGGACCGAAACAAGATTCCACTTGAGCCTTGTCACCTAGGAGTTCTATCGGGTGCGGTCAAAATGATTTCCGAGCCTTGTTTGGAACAAACCGTGCACCTGTCTTGCACTAATACTAACACTATCTCCAAACGGACCAAAACAAGATTCCACTTGAGCCTCGTCATCTAGGATTTCCATCGGGTGCTTCCGAAATGATTTCCGAGCCTTGTTTGGCACAAACCGTGCACCTATCTTGCACTGATACTAACACTATCTCCAAACGGACCGAAACAAGATTCCACTTGAGCCTCGTCACCTAGGAGTACCATCGGGTGCGTGCAAAACAATTTCTGAGCCTATGTTACGTTTGTTACAAACCGTGCACATATCTTGCACTAATACTAACACTATATCCAAACAGACCGAAACAAGATTCCACTTGAGCCTCGTCACCTAGGAGTTCTATCGAGTGTAGTCGAAATGATTTCCGAGCCTTGTTTGGAACAAACCGTGCACCTGTCTTGCACTAATACTAACACTATCTCCAAACGGACCGAAACGAGATTCCACTTGAGCCTCATCATCTAGGAGTTCCATCGGGTGCTTCTGAAATGATTTCAGAGACTTGCTTGGCACAAACCGTGCACCTCTCTTGCACTGATACTAACACTATCTCCAAACGGACCGAAACAAGATTCCACTTGAGCCTTGTCACCCAGGAGTACCATCGGGTGCGTCCAAAATGATTTCTGAGCCTATGGTACGTTTGGCACAAACTGTGCACCTATCTTGCACTAATACTAACACTATATCCAAATGGACCGAAACGAGATTCCACTTGAGCCTCGTCACCTAGGAGTTCTATCGGGTGCGGTCAAAATGATTTTCGAGCCTTGTATGGAACAAACCATGCACCTGTCTTGCACTAATACTAACACTATCTCCAAACGGACCGAAATGAGATTCCACTTGAGCCTCGTCATCTAGGAGTTCCATCAGGTGCTTCTGAAATGATTTCGGAGACTTCTTTGGCACAAACCGTGCACCTCTCTTGCACTGATACTAACACTATCTCCAAACGGACCAAAACAAGATTCCACTTGAGCCTCGTCACCTAGGAGTACCATCGGGTGCGTCCAAAATGATTTCTGAGCCTATGGTACGTTTGGCACAGACCGTGCACCTATCTTGCACTAATACTAACACTATATCCAAATGGACTGAAACGAGATTCCACTTGAGCCTCATCACCTAGGAGTTCTATCGGGTGCGGTCAAAATGATTTTCGAGCCTTGTATGGAACAAACCGTGCACCTGTCTTGCACTAATACTAACACTATCTCCAAACGGACCGAAACAAGATTCCACTTGAGCCTCGTCACCTAGGAGTACCATCGGGTGCGTGCAAAACGATTTATGAGCCTATGTTATGTTTGTTACAAACCGTGCACATATCTTGCACTAATACTAACACTATATCCAAACGGACCGAAACAAGATTCCACTTGAGCCTTGTCACCTAGGAGTTCTATCGGGTGCTTCTGAAATGATTTCTGAGTCTTGTTTGGCACAACCGTGCACCTATCTTGCACTAATACTAACACTATATCCAAACGGACCGAAACAAGATTCCACTTGTGCCTCGTCACCTAGGAGTACCATCGGGTGCGTGCAAAACAATTTCTGAGCCTATGCTATGTTTGTTACAAACCATGCACATATCTTGCACTAATACTAACACTATATCCAAACAGACCGAAACGAGATTCCACTTGAGCCTCGTCACCTAGGAGTTCTATCGAGTGTAGTCAAAATGATTTCCGAGCCTTGTTTGGAACAAACCGTGCACCTGTCTTGCACTAATACTAACACTATCTCCAAACGGACCGAAACAAGATTCCACTTGAGCCTCGTCATCTAGGAGTTCCATCGGGTGCATCCAAAATGATTTTGGAGACTTGTTTGGCACGAACCTTGCACCTCTCTTGCACTGATACTAACACTATCTCCAAACGGACCGAAACAAGATTCCACTTGAGCCTCGTCACCCAGGAGTACCATCGGGTGCGTCCAAAATGATTTCTGAGCCAATGGAACGTTTGCCACAGACCGTGCACCTATCTTGCACTAATACTAACACTATATCCAAATGGACCGAAACGAGATTCCACTTGAGCCTCGTCACCTAGGAGTTCTATCGGGTGCGGTCAAAATGATTTTCGAGCCTTGTATGGAACAAACCGTGCACTTATCTTGCACTAATACTAACACTATCTCCAAACGGACCGAAACAAGATTCCACTTGAGCCTCGTCACCTAGGAGTACCATCGGGTGCGTGCAAAATGATTTATGAGCCTATGTTACGTTTGTTACAAACCGTGCACATATCTTGCACTAATACTAACACTATATCCAAACGGACCGAAACAAGATTCCACTTGAGCCTTGTCACCTAGGAGTTCTATCGGGTGCTTCTGAAATGATTTCCGAGTCTTGTTTGGCACAAACCGTGCACCTATC
The DNA here is from genome assembly GCF_019320115.1 of Miscanthus floridulus. Lineage (NCBI taxonomy): Eukaryota > Viridiplantae > Streptophyta > Magnoliopsida > Poales > Poaceae > Miscanthus > Miscanthus floridulus. The sequence continues at coordinate 3,554 of NW_027096829.1, read as the reverse complement.
TTGGACTAATACTAACACTATATCCAAATGGACCGAAACAAGATTCCACTTGAGCCTCGTCACCTAAGAGTACCATCGGGTGCGTCCAAAATGATTTCTGAGCCTATGGTACGTTTGGCACAAACCGTGCACCTATCTTGCACTAATACTAACACTATATCCAAAGAGACCAAAACGAGATTTCACTTGAGCCTCGTCACCTAGGAGTTCTATCGGGTGCGGTCAAAATGTTTTCCGAGCATTGTTTGGCACAAACCATGCACCTATCTTGCACTAATACTAATACTAACACTAACTCCAAACAGACCGAAACAAGATTCCACTTGAGCCTCGTCACCTAGGAGTACCATCGGGTGTTTGCAAAACGATTTATGAGCCTATGTTACGTTTGTTACAAACCGTGCACATATCTTGCACTAATACTAACACTATATCCAAACGGACCGAAACCAGATTCCACTTGAGCCTTGTCACCTAGGAGTACCATCGGGTGCGTCCAAAATGATTTCTAAGCCTATGGTACGTTTGGCACAAACCGTGCACCTATCTTGCACTAATACTAACACTATATCCAAACAGACCGAAACGAGATTTCACTTGAGCCTCGTCAACTAGGAGTTCTATCGGGTGCGGTCAAAATGATTTCCGAGCCTTGTTTGGAATAAACCGTGCACCTATCTTGCACTAATACTAACACTAACTCCAAACGGACCGAAACAAGATTCCACTTGAGCCTCGTCACCTAGGAGTACCATCGGGTGCGTGCAAAATGATTTCTGAGCCTATGTTACGTTTGTTACAAACCATGCGCATATCTTGCACTAATACTAACACTATATCCAAATGGACCGAAACGAGATTCCACTTGAGCCTCGTCACCTAGGAGTTCTATCGGGTGCGGTCAAAATGATTTCCGAGCCTTGTTTGGAACAAACCGTGCACCTGTCTTGCACTAATACTAACACTATCTCCAAACGGACCAAAACAAGATTCCACTTGAGCCTCGTCATCTAGGATTTCCATCGGGTGCTTCCGGAATGATTTCCGAGCCTTGTTTGGCACAAACCCTGCACCTATCTTGCATTGATACTAACACTATCTCCAAACGGACCGAAACAAGATTCCACTTGAGCCTCGACACCTAGGAGTACCATGGGGTGCGTGCAAAACGATTTCTGAGCCTATGTTACGTTTGTTACAAACCGTGCACATATCTTGCACTAATACTAACACTATATCCAAACAGACCGAAACGAGATTCCACTTGAGCCTCGTCACCTAGGAGTTCTATCGAGTGTAGTCAAAATGATTTCCGAGCCGTGTTTGGAAACAAACCGTGCACCTGTCTTGCACTAATACTAACACTATCTCCAAACGGACCGAAACGAGATTCCACTTGAGCCTCATCATCTAGGAGTTCCATCAGGTGCTTCCAAAATGATTTTAGAGACTTGTTTGGCACAAACCGTGCACCTCTCTTGCACTGATACTAACACTATCTCCAAACGGACCGAAACAAGATTCCACTTGAGCCTCGTCACCCAGGAGTACCATCGGGTGCGTCCAAAATGATTTCTGAGCCTATGGTACGTTTGGCACAGACTATGCACCTATCTTGCACTAATACTAACACTATATCCAAATGGACCGAAACGAGATTCCACTTGAGCTTGGTCACCTAGGAGTTCTATCGGGTGCGGTCAAAATGATTTTCGAGCCTTGTATGGAACAAACCGTGCACCTGTCTTGCACTAATACTAACACTATCTCCAAACGGACCGAAACAAGATTCCTCTTGAGCCTCGTCACCTAGGAGTACCATCGGTGTGCGTGCAAACGATTTATGAGCCTATGTTACGTTTGTTACAAACCGTGCACATATCTTGCACTAATACTAACACTATATCCAAACGAACCAAAACGAGATTCCACTTGAGCCTCGTCACCTAGGAGTTCTATCGGGTGCTTCTGAAATGATTTCCGAGTCTTGTTTGGCACAAACCATGCACCTATCTTGCACTAATACTAACACTATATCCAAACGGACCAAAACAAGATTCCACTTGAGCCTCGTCACCTGGAGTACCATCGGGTGCGTCCAAAATGATTTCTGAGCCTATTGGTACGTTTGGCACAAACCGTGCACCTATCTTGCAATAATATAACACTATATCCAAACAGACCGAAAGAGATTTCACTTGAGCCTCAGTCACCTAGGAGTTCTATCAGGTGCGGTCAAAATGATTTCCGAGCCTGTTTGGAACAAACCGTGCACCCTATCTTGCACTAATACTACACTAACTCCAAACGGACCGAAACAAGATTCCACTAGAGCCTCGTCACCTAGGAGTACCATCGGGTGCGTGCAAAATGATTTCTGAGCCTAAGTTACTGTTTGTTACAAACCGTGCGCATATCTTGCACTATACTAACACATATCCAAACGGACCGAAATGAGAGTCCACTTGAGCCTCGTCACCTAGGAGTTCTGTCGGGTGCGGTCAAAATGATTTCTGAGCCTTGTTTGGAACAAACAGTGCACCTGTCTTGCACTAATACTAACACTATCTCCAAACAGACCAAAACAAGATTCCACTTGAGCCTTGTCATCTAGGATATCTATTGGGTGCTTCCAAAATGATTTCCGAGCCTTGTTTGGCACAAACCATGCACCTATCTTGCACTGATACTAACACTATCTCCAAATGGACCGAAACAAGATTCCACTTGAGCCTCGACACCTAGGAGTACCATGGGGTGCGTGCAAAACGATTTCTGAGCCTATGTTACGTTGTTACAAACCGTGCACATATCTTGCACTAATACTAACACTATATCCAAACGGACCGAAACGAGATTCCACTTGAGCCTCGTCACCTAGGAGTTCTATCGAGTGTAGTCAAAATGATTTCCAAGCCTTGTTTGGAACAAATCGTGCACCTGTCTTGCACTAATACTAACACTATCTCCCAAACGGACCCGAAACGAGATTCCCACTTGAGCCTCATCATCTAGGAGTTTCCATCATGGTGCTTCCAAATGATTTTAGAGACTTGTTTGGCACAAAACCGTGCACCTCTCTTGCACTGATACTAACACTATCTCCAAACGGACCGAAACAAGATTCCACTTGAGCCTCGTCACCCAGGAGTACCATCGGTGGCGTCCAAATGATGTCTGAGCCAATGGAAACGTTGCCACAGACCGTGCACCTATCTTGCACTAAGACTAACACTATATCCAAATGGACCGAAACGAGATTCCACTTGAGCCTCGTCACCTAGGAGTTCTATCGGTGCGGTCAAAATGATTTTCGAGCTTGTATGGAACAAACCGTGCACATGATCTTGCACTAATACTAACACTATCTCCAAACGGACCGAAACAGATTCCACTTGAGCCTCGTCACCTAGGAGTACCATCGGGTGCGTGCAAAATGATTTATGAGCCTATGTTACGTTTGTTACAAACCGTGCGCATATCTTGCACTAATACTAACACTATATCCAAACGGACCGAAACGAGATTCCACTTGAGCCTCGTCACCTAGGAGT
>NW_027096828.1:0-60000 GCF_019320115.1 Miscanthus floridulus | reverse complement strand
CAAGCAAGGTATGTACTGAAACAATGAAAAACATAAGAAATGTTGCAAATGTTTCATAGTCATGTTTCACACATTTCATGATCTGGTTGCATAGTATTAACTAACTTTGCTTCACTAAAGTGAGTGGCACATGTTACACTTAAGTGTTGCACACTTTACATTTCATAAAAGAAACAACACATATGAAATATACAACATGTTGCAATGTTTCGAAATCATGTTTCATATGATATAAGTTCACGAAGGGATGCATGATGCTTATGTTCATGAAATGCAGTGCAAATGTAGAAGCTAAACACCTAGGGTGTTACAGCCCTCCCCCCTTATAAAAATCTCATCCCGAGATTTGAAAAGCGTACCATTGTTGATAGATTTCCTTATAACCATCCCTCAAATAATCTTCCCTTTCCCACGTTGCATCGCGTTCACTACCCTGATTGCTCCACATGACTTTGTAGAACTTGACCACCAGACTTCGAGTCACTCACTCACGAGTGTCAATCACTCGAACCGGCTTTTCTTCAAAGGTCAAATCAGATTTTAACTCGATATCCCCCAATGGAACTCTCTCTTCAGGGATGCGAAGACATTTCTTCAATTGGGATACATGAAAGACATTGAAGATAGCACTCATCTCAGGAGGTAATTGAATCTTATACGCCACTTTACCACTTTGTCCAATGATTTCAAATGGACCAACATATCTCGGCGCAAGCTTTCATTTCACACCAAAGCGTTGGACACTCTTCATAGGTGAGACTTTCAGATAAATGTAGTCTCCAACCTCAAATTCAAAAGGTTTTCTACGTCGATCAGCATAACTTTTCTGCCTAGCTTGAGCTGCGGCCATGTGGGTTTGGATAGTATGGACTTGTTCCTCGGCTTCTTGAACAAAATCAATTCTATAATATCTCCTTTCACCGGCTTCTACCCAGTTCAACGGGGTTCTACACTTCCGGCCATACAAAGCTTCAAACGGTGCCATCTTTATGCTATCTTGATAACTATTATTGTACGAGAATTCAGCTAGGGGTAACCATTTTTTCCATGAGCCCTTAGCCAAGATGACACATGCTCTCAATATATCTTCTAAGATTTGATTCACTCGTTCAGTTTGCCCATTGGTTTGCGGATGATAGGCAGAACTTCTTACTAGCTTAGTCCCTAATAATCCGTGTAAGTGCTCCCAAAAGCGAGCAGTGAACTGTGGTCCTCTATTTGAGACAATAGTATGAGGGATCCCATGAAGTCGGACTATATGGTTGAAGTACAACTCCGCATAGTTGGTTGGACGAAAGTCTATGCGGACCGGAATGAAGTGTGTCGACTTGGTCAGTTGGTCCACAATTACCCAAATTGAGTTAAAATTCCTCTGAGTAGTAGGGAGTCCAACTATAAAATCCATACTTATCTCTTCCCATTTCCAACCTGGAATAGAGAGTGGCTGAAGTAATCCAGCTTTCATGTGTACAGCCTTGACCCGACAACAAGTGTCGCACCTAGCCACATAAGCAGCTATCTCTTTCTTCATTTTGGTCCACCAAAATCGAGGCTTTAAATCATGATACATTTTACTACTACCAAGATGAATAGATAGTTTAGAGGAATGAGCTTCGGATATGATTTGATTTCTGAGCTCTCTATCCTTCGGAACTACCAACCTATCCTTGAACCATAACACGCCTTCCTCATCTACTCGAAAATGTTTGGTTTCTTGCTCTTTCATCTTGCGCTTGATGTGAAACACACCTGCATCTGTCTTCTGTAGCTTGATAATTCAACTCTGTAGAGTACAACTGACAGTGATGTTGTGAAGGACTGCAGGATGAAGGAACTTTGACAAATGGACATCACTCTCAATCAATGAGTGGCAATGAGACTTTCTGCTTAAGGCATCCGCGACGACGTTTGCTTTGCCAGGGTGATAGTGCACTTGAAGGTTATAATCCTTGATCAACTTGAGCCATCTTCTCTGACGCATATTCAACTCAGGTTGAGTGAAGATGTACTTGAGACTTTTATGATCAGTGTAGATGTTGCGCACATTGCCAAGTAAATAATGTCTCCAGGCCTTCAAAGCATGAACAACTACAGCGAGTTCCAAGTCATGCGTTTGATAATTCACTTCATGCTTCCGAAGTTGGCGAGAGGTATAAGCAATGACTCTACCCTCTTGCATAAGAACACCTCCTAACCCAATACCTAATGCATCACAGAACACATCAAAAGGTTTCTCGATATCCGGTTGTGCCAAAACCGGAGCCGATGTTAGAAGAGTTCGCAGGGTATGGAAAGCCGTATCACACTCGGAAGTCCAGACAAACTTCATGTCTTTTTGCAGCAATCGAGTCATAGGCTTGGCTATTTTAGAGAAATCCGGGATGAAGCGACGATAATAGCCAGCCAACCCTAGAAAACTCTGAACCCCGTGCACCAAGACGGGAGCCTTCCAGTTCAATACTTCTTGCACCTTGGTGGGATCAACCATAATTCCACCATCGGACAACACGTGTCCAAGAAAAGGTACCTCACAAAGCCAGAATTCACATTTGCTGAACTTTGCATACAGCTGGTGTTCCCGCAATCTAGTGAGAACCACCCGTAAATGTTCAACATGATCTTCTTCATTCTCAGAATAGACCAGGATATCATCTATAAATACCACCACAAATTTGTCCAACTCGGGCATAAACACTGAATTCATTAGATACATAAAATGTGCGGGGGCATTGGTCAATCCAAAAGACATAACCAGGTACTCATATAGACCATATCTTGTAGAGAATGCGGTTTTTGGGACATCCTCAGGCCGAATTTTGATTTGATGATACCCAGATCTCAAATCAATCTTGGAAAAGACTTTTGCTTTAGATAACTGATCAAACAAGATATCGATGCATGGCAGAGGGTACTTATTCTTGATTATAACTGCATTCAAGGGTCTATAATCTACACACATGCGTAGAGATTGATCCTTCTTCACAAAGATGGCTGGGCACCCCCACGGAGATGAACTAGGGCGGATAAGGCCTTTCTTTAGCAGTTCATTCAACTGGGTCTTAAGTTCGGCTAGTTCATTAGGAGGCATTCTATATGGCCTTCTAGAGATGGGAGCTGTACCAGGAAGCAACTCTATCTTGAATTCTACTTCTCGATCCGGGGGCAATCCAGGTAAATCATCGGGGAAAACATCCAAAAAGTTACACACGATGGGGATATCTGCCAGAGACTTTGCTTGCACCGCATTAGTTGTGCAAGAAAGATTGATGTCCCTGGGTAACTGTACTAGAAAACCCTCCTGATTGCCAAGATCTCTGAGCATAACTACCCTAGTCGATGTATCAATAAGCACTCCATGACGGCTCATCCAATTCATTCCCAATATCACATCGATACCTAGCCCCGGTAAAACTACCAGATCAACCTGATAACTTTGCCCCTCTATCTCAAATTGTACGTCCCCAACTACCAGCTTGGTTGGGATAATACCACTGGTAGCCCTAATACAATAACCCTCACCCTCAATAGTATATGTTTTCTACATAAACTTGGATGCAAATGATGGACTAATGAAGGAATGTGAAGCACCTGAATCAAATAGTACAACTGCGGGGTGTTGGTCAATCAAAAACTTACCGGCAGTCACTACCTCTCCTGAAGGAATCTCAGTAATATTAGTGTGGTTCACTTGTCCCTGATGGCCACCCTGGTGATTATTCTTCTTAGGGTAAGGGCACTCCCTTGCCCAGTGGCCTATCTTGTTGCAGTTCCAGCACGGCATGTTGCTTGGTGGAGCCCTGGAACTGCCCTGACTGGTAGTGCCCTTGGGAAGAGCAACTGTAAATGCCTTGCGAAACCCAGTCTTGGCGGGATTCTTCTTCTGCGGTGGGCGAAACTTGGTGGCTGACGCTGGAGGATGGAATGGAGCCCTTTGTGCGACGGGAGCCTTAGATTGTGAGGCGCCCGCCTCATAGGCCCCCTTACGACTTTTTGAAGCAGCATACACAGCATTGTTGTTCTCTTGCGATAAAGCATCACTCACAAACTCATTAAAATGAGCGCACTTGCAATTTCCCATGGTCTTCATCAGTTTGGGGCTAAGTCCCCGCTTGAAGCTTGCAATCTTCTTGGCATCGGTATCCACAAACTCGGTAGCATACCTTGCAAGGTTATTGAAAGCTTGTAGGTATTCATTCAGGCTCTTGTTCCCCTGAGTTAGCTTCATGAACTCTGTATGCTTGATCGCCATGAGACCAGGAGGAATGTAATTTCCCCTGAAAGCAGACTTGAACTGATCCCAGGTGATTTGGGCATTAGCAGGCATAGTGGACCGATGATGACTCCACCAAATGCTAGTAGGCCCATGCAGTTGGTGCGATGCGTACTCAGTTTTTAGCACCTCAGTCAAGCGGAGCAGACGGAACTTCTGCTCAAGAGTATTCAACCACTCATCAGCTTGTAGAGGCTCCTCAGCCTCCTTGAAGATTGGGGGTTTCATGTCAAGGAAATCCTGGAAATCACTGTATTGATTTGGATCCAGTCCTTGGCGTGGACCACGACCATCACGATTCGCAATCGTATGGAGGGCCTCAGCCATAGTGCGCTGTCCTTCCGCAAGCATTGCTATTAGTTCCGTTGGTGTGGGTGATGGTGGCGGAAGATCATCATCATCACTCGCACCGGTGGAACGAGTACGAGGCATCTACACAATGCGCAACCAGTAATTATTGATGATGTCAGCACATTGGAGAGGAACAATATAATCGTGCCAAACTGTATTTACTGACGAGAATGAAAACTTCATACAATAAACAGAGGCAATAATTCATTCTCCAATCACCCCATCATCAAGTAGATTACTAGCGCCATACGCAGTGCATTCCAACATGACAAGTTTTAAACTTCACCATTACGATACGCATCCCGAAGGGAGCGAATTAAAGTACATTACAAGTATGACTGCAAAAGCTTAACTAGTGAGACTTGCTAACGAACTACTCGTCGAAGTGATCACTGTCCACATCGGAGACACCTTGGACTTCTTCTGGGTATTCCTCTTCTTCTAACTCTAAAGAAGCATCTCTGTGTTGGGTCACACGATCCAATTCTTGTGCAGCCTCATCGCTCGCAATAGTGAGGTTCATCAGCTGGTTATGAAGCTCGTCTCTCTCGCGTGCGGTTTGACCCCACTGTTGCAGACGATAATTTGCAATACCGCGAATCTCCTCAACTTCATGCTGAGAGATTGCACTTTATACTTGGGATAAGCCATTATAAGGGAGGGAGTAATGCAATGTGAATGTCATGAGTGAATATGATGCATGCTCGTTCCGTACGTCCTCACAAACCTAAGAAAATTTAAGCTTTAGCGGAATATACGGTGACATACATACGTTCTCTCAATTAGCGGTAACTAGTCGATCTACACGGTGCGTTGTTAGCGTACCTACAGAAAAACTTCATTGCAGCCCAACCCAACAAGATATAATGCTAATTACACAAGTAGTACTAAGATACTCTCCATATATACATCCCCCGATATATATACTTCGGTATCCAAACTACCCGACAATTGTACCCACAATTAAGTACCTTCATATATACATGTATGCAACATGTAAATACTCCAGTAACCACAACTAGCTCTCCCCTAGACCGACGGTTGGACAGTCATGCTCTCGCAACTCACACTTACCCTAGCGTAGAGGCAATTGATCCATACATTACCATTCTAACGAATGGCACCCATGCAATATCACGCCGCATGGACGACGAAATAGAAACAATCAATTCCCCCAAGTTAGTAATTATATATAAGCCACCTAGAAGTCCTTAAGTGGGCTATAAGGGATGTGATCACCAGTATACCATAAAAATTTTGATTTTTGAACACTTAAATATAACTATAAGTTTGAAAACCCTTTTAACAACAAAAGCTTTTGTTTTAAATAGCCGTAAGACATGTTTAATGTTGAATCTAGCTCTGATGCCAGCTGTCACAGAACCGACCAATTTATAAGAGCACAAGTACAAAAACAATCGCCGAAACGATCAAATTCTCAAACTTGAGCCCATATAAACCCGGTAGTCAACCGAAATCTCGAAGGATTTCAAACCAACTTGCATACAACCAAGATCACAGTAATTCAACATAACATATCGTACGTTACAACATTTTGCAGACGTTCGCAAATAGATTACATCATCACAGAGTCATCGTTATTACAAAACAAGTCTTGTAAACATGCGGAAGCAAATAGTTTAACTCACACACCGAGTTCAAATACACATACTAGTTTGCTGATCATGGCCCGCAAAAGCATTCAGATAAGAGAACGGAGATCATGCCCATGATCTAGTCTTCATCACCCGCCGGGTGGAGACAATACTTACAGAATCCCTGATATAGAAGGTCATTTGCAACAAGAGGGAATAAACCCTGAGTACGGGAATGTACTCAGCTAGACTTACCCATCGAAAACCAAACAAATGACACCAAGGATTATGCAAAGCTTAAGGTAGTGGAGCGGGCTGACACTTTCTTTTTGCAGAAAAGCATAAGTAGTATGATCAACTCATAACCTGACTAGCAGTGACTTTTTAGCCATTAACCTGTCATCTATATTAGCACCTGTACTAAGCAATCATTTTATTAGGGTGCAAACATTAATAACCATATCAGGTATTCATAGTGGCAACCTTATCATCATCATCCATTTAACCGTATCGTTAAATTAATTGAATCTACGTTGCCGCTGCTCAGTCAAGTTCTCACTATCCGGGAGAGACGGCGATTCGAATCGATTCCTATCCAGCTAGAGGGGTATTCATAAACACAAACCCTGCTTCCCCCGTCAGGGTCGCAAACAAGTCACCTTTGGTACTATTCAGGAGTCGCGAGTCCGAACAGATCAGCATTCTCAGAGAACTACTCTGCCAAGGTTGTTCGGGACTCTAACACACCTTGGACTTATGCCAATGGCTCTCCGCACATCCTTACTACCTCCAGAATGCACGCCACTGCTCGCGTCCCTGGCCTGAGTCGAGCTACTAGGCTTCGCGGTTGGGACGACTTATCCGGCCAGCTAAGTGTTAGGCTGCGTTCAACATGACATGAGGACGTACAGCGTATCGGTCCTTAAACGACTCAGACGGAGTCACTATGTCCAAACCTACACAAGACCCCGCCCGGTCTTAATTCATTATTCACATGGTTCTTTTCCACGATAGCAAATATAGCCAACCGTGATCCACCTCATCCCTAAGCTCGTAGGTGACAGGAAATCACCTGACTTCTACCGCACTAAGCATGGCTAAGCATTTAACCCGTCCTGAACTTAAATAGGATTTCAGTGCGATATCTGGACAAGGAAGAATATATAATGCAGCAATTGGTTCCAACCAATTCCTATACGTAATGCATCATCAACAATAAAAGATACTCAATGTATTTGTAAAAACATGGGAGGCTTAATATGCTCCGGGGCTTGCCTTTTAGGAACGAGGAAGGCTGGTGGTCAGAGCACTCGGGCAATTCCTCCGCGGCGATTGCTTCGTCGGTTTCCTGCACCACGGGTTCCTCCTCCTGGTTGGCTCCCTCGAACTCCAGAAACGTCACTCCCTCTGGCACACTTATTGCATGAATGTGCAAGATAAGTATCATGGATGCACATGAACGAATGTCAGGGATGCTCGGGGAATGCACATGTTTGCTGTAGTTTGCATATTCCAACTTAAGCCCTATTCAAATCACTTTCACTTACCACGTTTATACAACCTAATGTATAATTGCTCATCTTCAGTTAATGACCTAGCACCTGCACCTAAGCATATTCTCAAGTTAGGCTAACCCCTAAACAATCAACGAGAACATTACACAAGCATACACTCAAGCATTTGTATTTCAACCAAATGGAGACTATGTAGTGGTACAGTAAACTAGCCATAACTGGAGATTTATAATTCCAAATGACATGAAACAAGACAATCTGGAAATCCTATGAAATTGTCTACAATTCATTTTCAGATCTCAAAGCATGATTCAACACTTTACCAAGTTGAATTCATCAATCAACAGAACTCTGTCCTCACAAGGCAGAGAGTAAGCAAAAACTGGAACCTAACTTTAAACAGCTGTAGTTTCTAAACTACTAGGCCAAATGCCCTCAAATTTTGACAGGAGCTAGCTACCTAAATTATCTACAACTCTTGTATTCATCTCATTCACAGAAAACCAAAATATCATGGGGAACTTTCCAAAGTCCCCAGATCCGTCCAGAGGGACATAATGCAAATGAATAATGAATAACTTAAGATGTAAACATATAACTGGACAAAACTAAATCTACTCACATGTCACACATATCACAAGAACACCAGAAAGTAGGGTGTTCATTCCCAAAACATTTCCTCTAATACCTTTCTTAATTTATTTAATTAATTAGAGGAAATAGTAAACATATATGAAAACTACACCATTAAATCTACAAAAATTATAGTAGACACTACATGCCCTAAGTAGACTACCATAAAAATTTCACACCATTTTAGTAAGCCGACCCCACCCGTCAGCGAGACGAAAACAGAGGACACGGCTATGAATGCACAACCACTGCCGTGTGGGTCCCGGTGTCAGCCGACCCCACCCGTCAGCGAGACGAAAACAGAGGACACGGCTGCGACGGCGCGGAAGACGGCGTAGCTCGTCGGCGGTGAGGACTCCAGCGACCAAACCGGCACAAGCATGACCTCCGAGACCTCCCGGCCCTATTGAGCTACATGGTTGGGCCGATTGCTGGCGACCAAGACGACGACGGCGGCCATGGCGGTGGGGTGATTCAGCTCGATGGCAAGACGCCGGAGCTAGCCACGATGGCCCAAACAACCGACACGTCAAGCTCCTACATCCTACTGCGAAGCTAGCACACACGTTTACACGGCGAAAGGGCGACGGAAGTGCCCCGGCCACGACGACAGGGCATGGCGGCGACACTCCGGCGAGCGGTACGTGGCGTTAGGACCTTACCCAGCGCACCTAGCTAGCCAAATAGAGCTCGGTGAGGCATTGGGAGTGCGAAGGAGCTGCTGTGGTGGTGCTAGAGCGAAGAGGCACGAGTGGGGGCTAGCTTTAGCGACGGCGGAGCTCGCTTGGCCATGGCGGAGCTGCGTTGCTCTTTGGCTTTGAACGGGGAAGGCGACGGAGGGTGAAGGAGAGTGAATGGAGGGGCGGAGCGCGTGTGGAGGGCAGCAGGGAGTCCTCCACTTCAAGCCGGCCAGCGCGCGGCGTGGTTAGGGCGATTTGAGCGCGTGGCGGCCATGCGGCATCCATCTTCTGTTGCCGGTCGGCACTGTAGGTGACTGACTTTTTCGTTTTAGTGATCAATGAGCCGACTGACAGCGAAACTTGTCGACAATAGATCTCTTAATCCGTGGCGATCCAGGTTAAGTTGTAATTAACAAAGTTGGAGACCTACGTGAGTACTACAAGTTTGCTAATTGGAGCTTGAGCTAATTTGCCATAGATTTCAATCTACATGACTCCAAAGTCGTCTTCATGAAACTGGAAAGCAGTTCCAACACTTAGACAATTTTTCAAATGTTGAATCCACCATCAATGCTGAATTGTGGGTCCTTTTTGAACATGTTGTGCACATTTTCATGAGATGGCCATAAAACAACTTTTGTTCCTTATATAATTTGCTACAACTTTGTTTTAGGTTGCTCAGACATGCAAACATCCTAAGCCACACTTTTTAAACAGTCAAACACAGGAGCTCTAGGGGTCCAAATTGGTCAAACCATGACTTGGAAACCTAATTAGGCAAAATGATCAACATGAACAATGTTCCAAATGACATCTTAGGTGTAACTAAGTTACTTACAAGCATTTTTAGCCACACCATGCATTGGTCACACAAGAATCAAGCAAGGTATGTACTGAAACAATGAAAAACACAAGAAATGTTGCAAATGTTTCATAGTCATGTTTCACACGTTTCATGATCTAGTTGCATAGTATTAACTAACTTTGCTTCACTAAAGTGAGTGGCACATGTTACACTTAAGTGTTGCACACTTTACATTTCATAAAAGAAACAACACACATGAAATATACAACATGTTGCAATGTTTCAAAATCATGTTTCATATGATATAAGTTCACGAAGGGATGCATGATGCTTATGTTCATGAAATGCAGTGCAAATGTGGAAGCTAAACACCTGGGGTGTTACATCCGCCACCAGTTCCAACAAATCTGGCTGATGCTATAACCGCACTTGTCAATGTGACGGCCAAAAATTCTCGTTTGCTTCATGAGATAGCTCAGAGTAATTAGAATCAGATGCAAGGAAACCGTGGTCGCCACCATAACAGACAGGAGGCTACATATGTTGATTTTACCGACACAAGACCACCGGTGTTCACCAAGGCAGATGAACCATTGGAGGCTGATGACTGGCTTCGAACCATGGAGCAGAAATTTGATCTTATTCCATGCACGGAGTATCAGAAACCTGCGTTTGCCGCCCAGCAACTTCGAGGAGCAGCAAGTGCTTGGTGGGCAAACTTAGTGGCTATGCAACCAGCTGGCATTCCAATAACTTGGGCTGAGTTCCGTACTACCTTCAGAGCCCACTATATTCCAGAAGGAGTGATGGCTATGAAGCTAGACGAATTCCTTGCTTTGAAGCAAGGGGATCAAACCGTGATGCAGTATATGGGAAGATTCAATCACCTATCACAATATACACCTGAACTTGTCAATACTGATGCCAAGAAGAAGAGGTGGTTTATGAGAGGCCTGAATACCAAGTTGCAGACCATGATGACAACTTGTACTAATGTTACTTATCATAAGGCAGTGAATATTGCAATTGCTTCAGAGGCAAAGTATCGGCAGCATAAGGAGCTAAAAAAGAAAAAGAGTATGCCGTCTAGATCTTTTGGGGAAATCAGAAGAGGTAGAGGGTGATTTATCATCTAGTAAATCATAACCGTCCTTATCGTCTGCCACAGTTCCAAGCCGGGCAACGGTCAAATGTCTGTCTTGCTATAACCCAACCGAATCCACAGCAGACCAATGGTCCTGGTGGCAATGCTCCAACGTCCCAGGGTCACAATTATCCATGTTACAATTGTGGAAGGACCGGTCATTTCTCTAGGGAATGTCCGTATCCCAGGCAGACTAATCAAAATTATCAGAAGGCCCCTACCAATCAACAACAGGGTCAGGCACCAAACAAGAACCCCAATCAGAATGCTCAGAAGGGCAAAGATGAGAGGAAGACAGGACGGGTGTTCTATATTCAAGCTGGAGAAATTTCGGAAGGGGAGCCAGTGATAATGGGTATGTTTCCTGTTGCCAATCACCCTGCAGTTATACTTTTTGATTTAGGTGCATCTCATTCATTCATCAATAGAACATTTGTGGTAAAGCATGAAATTTCAATTGG
Source organism: Miscanthus floridulus (assembly GCF_019320115.1). NCBI lineage: Eukaryota > Viridiplantae > Streptophyta > Magnoliopsida > Poales > Poaceae > Miscanthus > Miscanthus floridulus. The sequence continues at coordinate 48,547 of NW_027096828.1, read as the reverse complement.
GGTAACAAAGGAAAATTTCTTTATACAGTCACCCGGGGGACGTTTGTGTACTAAGGAAATGGTATACCAGGTACTCGTAAACCTGGGTGGGCATATTTTTCCCACTACCATGATTATCCTTAAGGATCAGGATATAGATGTAATCTTGGGATTGAATTGGATGTATCAGCATAAGGCTGTTATAGATGCTTTGAATAGGACATTAAGGGTGAGTTTGCTTGATAGTAATTCTCAACTTCTCATCCAACTTCCAACCTTAAGAAGATCAGTGAGCAAGGTTTGTGCAACTGTTGTCAAAGAGATTAGAGATATCCCGGTAGTGTGTGAATTTTCGGATGTGTTTCCTGAAGATTTACCCGGACTACCACCTGATAGGGATGTCTAGTTTAACATAGAGTTGCAACCTAGAACAGCTTCGATTTCTCGGAGAGCTTATAGGATGCCACCTAAGGAATTGGCCGAGTTGAAGACTCAGTTACAAGAATTGATTGAGAAGGGGTTTATCCAACCTAGTTCCTCACCTTGGGGATGTCCAGTAATTTTTGTGAAAAAGAAAGATGAGACCCTAAGGTTATGTGTTGACTATCGTCCGTTGAATGAAGTGACCATCAAGAATAAGTATCCCTTACCTCAGATAGATTTGCTTTTTGATCAATTAGCCGGAGCCAAAGTTTTCTCCAAGATAGATTTGAGGTCAGGATATCACCAAATCAAGATAAAGCCTGAAGATATTCCCAAAACGGCATTTACCACAAGATATGGATTATATGAATACTTAGTGATGTCTTTTGGTTTGATAAATGCTCCAGCTCATTTCATGTATCTGATGAATTCAGTATTCATGCCTGAGCTAGATAAGTTTGTAGTAGTGTTTATTGATGACATTCTAGTATATTCCAAGAATATGAAAGAACATGCGGAACATCTCAGAATTGTTCTGACCCGCTTGAGAGAACACCAACTATATGCCAAGTTCAGCAAGTGTGATTTCTGGCTTAAGGAAGTACAATTTCTTGGACATGTCTTGTCAGCTGAAGGCGTTGCAGTTGATCCAAGCAAAGTGAAGGATGTGCTTGATTGGAAACCGCCAACCACAGTTCATCAAGTTCGGAGTTTTCTGGGATTGGCGGGGTATTATTGTCGGTTTATTCCAGATTTCTCTAAAGTATCAAAGTCCATAACTGAATTGTTGAAGAACCAAGTCAAGTTTGTCTGGTCATCTGATTGTGAAGAGGCTTTCTAGACCTTGAAGAGACTATTGACCACTGCACCAGTATTAGCCCAACCTGATATCGAGAAGCCATTTGTTGTTTATTGTGATGCTTCAGGTATTGGTATTGGATGTGTGTTGATGTAAGAAGGCCGAGTCATTGCCTATGCATCCAGGCAACTTAAGCAACATGAAGAACACTATCCGACTCATGATCTGGAATTAGCAGCTGTGGTCCATGCTCTGAAGATTTGGCGGCATTACCTGCTTGGTAATATGTGCCATATTTATACAGACCACAAGAGCTTAAAGTATATCTTTACTCAGTCAGAGTTGAACATGCGACAAAGAAGATGGTTAGAAATGATTAAAGATTATGACTTGGAAGTACATTATCACCCCGGTAAAGCAAATGTGGTTGCAGATGCCCTCAGTCGCAAAAGTTATTGCAATTGTCTGGCAGTGAGAACAATGGGTTTGACGCTATGTCAAGAAATGGAGAAGTTGAATGTAGAAGTAATTCAACAAGGTAGTTTGACCAACATAATTGTTGAAGCCACTATTTGAGATCAAGTTATTGCTGCTCAGAAGGAAAACAAGGGTATAGCCCATATCAAAGAAAGGGTCAGGAATGGAAAAGCAGAATGCTTCAGCATAGATGATGAAGGTGTGTTATGGTTGAAGGATAGTCTGGTGGTACCAAAGGTTCCTGAGTTGCAGCAGTCAATTCTAGAAGAGGCACATGCTACTAGGTTATCTATTCATCCAGGAAGTAACAAGATGTACCATGACTTGAAGCAAAGTTTTTGGTGGACTAAAATGAAAATAGAGATTGCTAGATATATAGCAAAGTGTGATACTTGTCAAAAGGTGAAAGCTATACATTTGAGGGCTGCTGGTGAATTACAACCATTACCTATTCCATCTTGGAAGTGGGAGGACATAAGTACGGATTTTATTGTTGGTCTACCCAAGACATCAAAGGGATTTGACTCAATATGGGTTATTGTATATCGACTAACCAAATCAGCACATTTTCTTCCAGTTCAGAATACATATCCCACTCTATGGTATGCCAAAATGTATTTAGAGCGAATTGTGAGTCTCCATGGAGTACCCAAGACTATTGTGTCAGATAGGGGTACATAGTTTGTCTCCAGCTTTTGGAAACACTTGCATTCTTCATTGGGTACCAAGCTCTTGTATAGTACAGCTTATCATCCATAGTCTGATGGACAAACTGAAAGAGTCAATCAAGTGCTTGAAGATATGTTAAGGTGTTGTGTCCTTAACTATTCCAATAAGTGGGATGAATGCTTACCTTTGGCTGAGTTCTCATATAACAATAGTTATCAGGAAAGCATTAGAATGGCTCCATTTGAAGCACTCTATGGTCGTAGATGCAGAACATCGCTGAGTTGGTCTGAGCCCGGAGAAAGAAGATTCTTTGGAGTTGACCTTGTGAAAGAAACAGAAGACAAGGTTAGGCAAATACAGAGTAATTTGAAGATGACTCAGTCCCGCCAAAAGAGTTATGCGGATAGACGATGGAGACCATTGGTATTTAACAAAGGAGATTTTGTATATCTGAAAGTATCACCAATGAAGGGAGTTACCTGTTTTGGTGTTAAAGGAAAGTTGGCACCTCGATATATTGGACCATTTCAAATTTTGGAGAGGTATGGAAAAGTGGCATATCGCTTGAAATTACCAGAACATCTCGCAGCTGTGCATGATGTATTCCATGTTTCTCAATTGAAGAAGTGTCTCCGAGTGCCTGAGCTGAATGTTGAGGTTGAAGGAGTGGAACTTGAACCAGATCTGACTTATTCCGAATATCCTATCTGAGTTTTGGATCAGAAAGATCGTGTTACTCGAAGAAGGACAATCAAGTTCTACAAGATACAATGGAATCAACATTCAGAAGAAGAAGCTACTTGGGAATCAGAAGATTACTTGTTAGAAAAGTTTCCAGAGTTTCTTGCGTCATTATAGAATAGAGTACTGTTAGTTGAGCTCGTTTGTTGCAAATTGTGTTTTGTAAAGGAACCTCAGTTGTTTTATGGATAAGAATTGGATGTTTTTGGATTGACACATTTCCTTTTCTATTACTTACCCTATGGCTTTGAATCTCGGGGCGAGATTTCTTTTAGGGGGAAGGATTGTAACACCTCGGGTGTTTAAGTATTAAAAACTGGACATATCATCATATGCATTGCAAGGCATTGGTCATATTGCAAACTTTGATATGCATTCACTAAAACAAGTTTACATTTATGTTATAAGTATTGCTTGGTATTGTTTGAATCAAGTTCAAAATCTTTGTATTGATTTGAAATTCCGAAAATCCTGATTTTCAATATTTAAACCCTACCCTGAAAACCCATTTCAAAATCGAAGCACATTTTGGGGTTGAGCCTTAAAGAAAAATTGTAGGGCTTGTTGAGTTGTACAAAGTTTGTTTTTGGAGTTTTCAAAGTTGTTATGAAAAATTTGAAGTAATTCGAAAAGGCGTAAATCGTTAAATATTCCCTATTTGAATTCAAAAGTTCATTTCAAAATGTAGGCCGAATTAGGGGTTGGTTCTAAAAGCAAAGTTGTAGAACTTTTGATTTTGAACAACTTTTATTTTTGGAGATTTTTGAGTTGTTATACAAATTTGGGAGTAATTTGAATTTGAAAATGAATGGCAATTCTGTAATTCCTGTGAACAATGCTCACCGCCTTAGCTACATTGCCGACGACCTTCGGTTCGCTTCCAGGCACACGCGTGGACATCCTCGGCTTCGCGCTGGCGTGGTGAAGTCTCCTGCATGGCTTCCTTGTGCTTCTGAGCCGTGCTATTTAGCCTTGGCCGTCGCCGTTTGCCCCCGCTCCCTTGCTCTGTTTTCCCAACGCCACGTCCATAACTCCGGTGAGCTCTCACCGTTGCTTTAGCACACTCCAGTCGCTACGCAGCTTGCCACAGCTCCGCCTCATTCTTACGTGCCCAGCCAACCCACTAATTCGGCTTGTCTTCGCCAGAAACTCGCGGTGCGCGCTCTTCTTCCTCGTGGCCGGCAACGTCCCCGTCGCAAGCACTTCGCTGTGGCTAGAGCTCCACGGTGCACCTCTGCCCCTGCTGAGTCTTGCTTCAGCTTCGCCACGATGCCATGGTACTCTATGACCCATTGATTTCTCATTTTGACCACCACAGCTACCGGAGCATCGCCACCGACGATGGCCTACTCCGCCGTGCCTGCTCGGAACATCGACCAGCATCTTCGTTGCTCCTCCAACCCTGCTCGTTGCTCAGTCATGTTCGGGGTGAGGTGTTGAACCCTTCTGTGCTAAGTGTTTAACCTCTACCACACTTGTGTTGCCGGTGTAGCGCGGCCGTGCCGTCGTGCCCGCCATGGTCGTCGCTGTGCTTGGTCCTGTCAGTGTTTGGTCTTGTTTTTGCCACCAGTCGAAGCGTAGTAGTGTAGGGGACGTGGTGGTGCTTTCACCGTCGTTGTTGGTCTCACCGGCGGCAAGAATTTGCCGGTCAGCGCGCGTGCCGCCGCGGTCAAGCCGGAGGTTGGGGATGACAAGTGGGGTCCATTTGTCAGTGACTCAGCGTTCAAATGGAATTTTTCTATTTTCAGATTTGAATGAATAGTTATGTAAATTGTTATTTTTGTGTAGATTTATTTAGAACTCCAAAAATTATGAAAAGTTTTGTGTCACTTCTCTGTGATGTATAGTATTTAATAAAAATTTGAAATAATGTTTTTCAGTACTTTTTGAATGTGATGAAAATTGCTCAATTAATTAATAAATGGATTTCCATGATTTTTCTAGGCTTATTTATTTATCCAAAAATTATGAAAATTGTTTTTCCACTTATTTATCATGTGATGAACATTTACAAAAATTTTGAGGTCAATTGGAACAAGTTGATTTATTTCATAATTCTTAATTAATTAATTAATTCATAAAAGCAAATAGTAACCTTTAGTGATGAAGGTTTTGTTTGAATTTTTGATTGAGTGATGTCCTTGGGTCATTAGTTGGTAATGATCTTTGGCAATTGATGTTTGTATTCTAGAAAGGTTTAGTTAGTTTGACTTGTAACTGTACCGCGAAGGAAAGTTGTATTCCAGTTGTTAACTTTTGCATCCATCATCAAGCATCATGTTTCGTATTCCGCATCATGTTAAACATGGCATTGTTACTACGTGTAGTGAACAAAGGTGAACACATGATAGTCAATCAAGTTGCTGAGGAAGTTAGTCCGTCTGTTGAGGTCGGATCGAATACTTGTGGAACGTCGCAGGAATCGGACTTTTCCGTCAACGAAGGCAAGCCCCGGATGCATACAACCCTACCTTGTGTTTTACAAATTAATTTTGCTTTTGCTTTTCTATACTACATTAAGTGATTGAGAGTTAAGTAAAAGCCTAATTGGTGCATTACCAATATTATTTTTCCATATCTACCTTGATGACCTGTTTTATTCGTAAATGTCTAGATATGCTTAGTCATGCTTAGTCGGGTGATTACCTGTCACCTGAGAATTTTAAATGGATCTTTGGTTACTTATGTGATTATAAAATATGAGAATGTGGAGTAATAAATCTAGACCGGGCGGACTAGGTGTGTGTGAGCCACAAGACATGGAGGTCTTGTGAGCGGGTCCTTTCCGCCTGTGTCGGTTAAGGTCCGTCCGTTGTTGAACTATGTGCGGTGAGACTTTGTAGTACTAACCACATACTCCAGTAAGCCTTAACTTGGCGATTCTATTACGAGAATGGCTACTCACGCACTGGGAGTGGAGAGATGGCGGGAATAGCGTGTACCCACGTGGCAATGGGCTGGAATGGTGGAGTACTATATTCTCGGGTGGCGTGAACCCGTTCTTGTTTTAGGGGACCTGAGGGTAGGTTGGTATATGTAGGTCGGGGACCTGCATATGTCGTGTGGTCTGGAATTCCTAGCTGTGTTTATAATCGGTTCGAATCGTCGTTGCTCCTCGGTTATGGAGACTCACTTCTCTGTTCATCATCGTAGTTTAATAACTAGAACTTAAGGATGGTTTGAGAAGATGTTGGATATGAAGTTCATGATCTCATTACGGATTATGGCAGATTCATATGTGGTTCTTATAAAGTTTTATATGTTGAAATAAAGAATTTTGGTTAAAGAGCTTTTACGCAAAAATAACTTTGATCATTGCTAAAGCTATACCTTGAATCCCTGAGCCTGCATTCCTGAGTTTATCAGTTCTTATTTCGGTTAAGTCTTGTTGAGTACTTTTGTACTCAGGGTTCGTTGACCCTTGTTGCAGGTGAGCCTCATGAGCAGATCTGTTTTGGATCGTGCTGCATGACTATTGTTCGATCTGACGATGAGAAGTAAATGTGTGGCCCTTGGGCAGGGCAGTTTCATTGTGTGTTTTGTATTATATTATAATGCCACTCCACTATTTCATTTTGTAATAATCATCGAACTTAGGTGTGAGGTTAGAAACTACTTTTTGTAAATTATGTTATTGTAAGACTTTCGCTGTTTTTACTCTGGTGTAGATATTTGAATAAATGTTGTAATACTGCAATGACTCTATAATGTGATCCTGCTCGGAAATCGTGGATGATTCGGGGTTCCCCGAGGACACCCGACAGTCTTCTTAAATTATCGGGAACATATGCATAGATGTCAAAGGTCATTGGACAGTGACAGGTGCATGTGGGCCCTTGAATTTAGGAGGTTCTACCACAGGTTTGGCGGTCATTGAAACATTCAAGGAGTGCTTGATCTTCTCCCGTGGTACCCCCTGGCATGTCTGTAGGTTTCCAAGCAAACACGTTGGTGTTGGCATATAGGAAGGAGATGAGCGTGCTTTCCAATTTGGGGTTGAGGTAAGCCCCAATCTTCATGGTCTTGGAGGTGTTATCAAGGCCAAGGCCGACCTCCTTTGTTTCCTTGGACTTGGTGGAGGCGCACGGAGGCTCTAGCTCTGGGATCTCCATGTCGTCGGTGGGTACCATCTTGGCATCGGTGACCACGCTAGCCATCTGGATGGAGAGGTCAGTGGCTTTGGCGAGGGCGAGACTCTGTATCTCACAGGCATAGGTGATGGAGAGGTTAGGCCATAGGGCTAGGACTTCTACAGGTGAAGGCATCTTTAGCACCAGATAGGCATTGTGCAGTACGGCCATAAACTTGGCCAGAGCTGGCCGACCAAGCATGGCGTGGTAGGCGGTGTTGAAGTTAGCGACGTAGAAGTTGATGTGCTCGACGCGGTAGTTGCTAGCCATGCCAAACTATACTGGGAGGGTGATCTCTCCAATTGGTTTTGATACCCTACCAGGTACCACACCCCAGAAGGAGAAGTCAGAGGGTGCAAGGTCTCCTATCCCTTGGCCCAGCTCCTTTAGGGCTCCGGCGAAGAGGAGGTTTAGGGCACTTCCGCCATCGATGAGTACTTTCCTAAAAAACACTTTTCCTGATGGTTGCATCAAGAATGAGGGGGAAATGCCATGTGTAAGGGATGTCCACCCACTGGTCAGCCCTGCTGAAGGTGATGGGGACCTCGGACCAGGGCGATAGCTAGGGTTGGCGATGGCGTCTTCCACGTTGACGACGAGCACCCGGTGAGCGGTGCGCTTCCAATCTCTTCTGCTCTCAGCGGCACCGAGGCCCCCGAAGATGGTGGCGACCACTTTGTTGTGACCCTAGAAGGCATTGTTGTTGCCCCTAGGTGGTCGACAGCCTCTGGCTCCATTGCTGTTGTCGTCGTCTGGCTTTTTAGCCTAGAACTCCTTAGCCAAGCCGAGGTAGTCCTTCATCTTATGCTTGCTATTTTTGTGGAGAGGGCATGGGCCTTCGAGGATCTTCTTGTACTGCTCATCATAGTTGTGCTTGGCGAGGTTCATCAATGGTGGTGATGATGTGGTCTAGTCGGCGGCGGTGATATTGACCAAATTTGGATCATTCTGGCCGATCACAACCACTGTCCCGATGGTGACTGTGGTCATCATAGCGGCGGTCATTGTGGTGTCGGTCATTGGGTCACTCATCGCTACGGTGAGTTGGGCGATGAGTGCCCGCATCCTCGTTGAAGCATACTTCGGCCTCTTCGACGTCGGTGTACTGATCGGCGGTCGTCATCATCTAGCCAATCCCCTTTGGCGGCTTGAGGTTAAACTTGGAGCAGAGGTTGCGGTGATGGAGTCCTCGAATGAAGGCGGTGATGACCTCTACTTCTAGGATGTTGGGAATAGAATTTCTCACCTTGGAAAAGCGTCTGATGTAGCTACAGAGGAGCTCGGATGGTTTCTGGTAGATGCGATTCAGATCATGCATGGTGCCTGGCCTAATACATGTAGCCATGTAGTTGTCGGTGAAGACCTTCTTGAGCTCTTCCTAGGATCCAATGGAGTCCGGGGCGAGGTTTGTGAACTAATTCATCGCGGTTGGTGTGAGCATGACATGGAGATAGTTCGCCATGACGTTGATATCTCCCCCGACAGCATGCACAGCAGTGGCATAAGCTTGTAGCCACTGTGTGGGGTTCATCCATCCCTCATAGGGCTCGACCCCGGTGATTTTGAAACAATGGGGCCACTGGAATGTTCGGAGTGCCCTTGTGAATGCTTGAGGCCCTTTGGGATCATTACCATCGTGATCTGCGGAGAGGGCTAAGTCTGGGTTTCTAAATTCTTGCTCATACTCTTGACGTCGGTGTACTTCCTCTTCATGGTGAGAGAAACGGCGCCCATCGATATGACATCGCGTGTCTTGGAGATTATTGATATGTGTGCGGACGTCTTGGTCGACTTCTGGGTCATGTTGACGAGGGTAGTCGATGCGGTTCCCCCGAGCTCCCCCTAGAGGGGTTGTCCATCATCACGGTGCTAGTAGGTGAAACGGCTTCTGCTAGGGTGGCAATTAGATCTTTGCGTGGCAGATCGATGAATCGAGCTTGTTGAATAGGAAGGTCTTTGATCCTGGTGAATCTTGTTGACCTGGCAGTGCGTTGCTTTGAGCATGGCGACGACCTTGGAGACCTCTGGTGTTCGCTCAAGTCGGGCGAGCTCATTGGCGGCCATGGCCAAGTTAGCGCTTGGGGTCTTGTAGATGTCATGGCCGTCAACATGGACAAATTCATTGTTGATGTTGCGTTGGAGAGGGCGTGGCCTCCCTTGCGAGTTGAGCTATTCATTGCGGACAGCCTCGGCTAGCACAATGGCGGCCTCGTTTGCTCTATGCAGTGCATGGTTGGTGTTCCTATGGACACAAGCGGCGTGGTCCTCATTGGTTTCCCCATCCCATGGGGGGCTATCGATGCTGATGTTGAAAATTCCGCCTCCACGGAAGGGTGGGAAAGGAGGTTGTATGGCGGTGGTTTCGGCAATAGTCACCGTAGAGCCCTGGGACTTGGAGTCTAGATTTTCCTCTAGGATGGTTTAGAGGGATGCTTCGGGGCATCGGCTGATGTGCAACATGTTGACAGTTGGTGGGGGCTGGTCGGTTATCTGGTCGGTGAGAGGATGGATGTATCCCGCCTAGTCGGCGACTTTGCCCCTTAGGGCATCTTGATAAGGGGCGACGATGCTGGTGAGCCCAAAGGGTAGGCCCGTAACCCCTGGAGTTTGCTGATTAGCCTCTGATAGAACTAAGTCAGAGGGTGGTCAGCGCTGAACCAAAGTGGTCAGAGCTGATTCTACGATTTTGAGGCAATCGACGAGCTTTTGGCCAACCTGATCGATGGATGTGATCAGATCATCGTTGTTGATCTGCCTCCTTGGGTAGCGGGGAAGCGGGTGGCAAATTATTGGTGAAGATGACCTTGGAGACGGTTCTAAGATTGGATCTACAGTCGCAGGTGTTGGGGTGATCGGTGCAGAATCGATCTACTCTGGCTCGATGAGCTCTCCGTCTCCATCAGCGTTGATGACCTAGGAGATCGATCCGACCATGAAGATCTGGCCAGGACATGTGAGGGATGAAGAGCCTATAAAACATACCATCTTATTCGGCATGGAAACAACACGCACACCCCTACCTGATGCGCCAACTGTTGATAGAATATCCGGCAGAGGTGCGCGTAGTCAAGAACAAAAAGGCAACAGAGACACAAGAGTTAGACAGGTTCGGGCTGTCAGTGCGACGTAATTCCCTACTCATGTGGTCTGTTGGATTGCATTGGCTTCATATGATATTGCCTGCATTTGGAGGGGGTCCCTACCCACCTTATATAGTCTGGGGGTAGGGTTACAAGTTAGTTAGATCTAGGAGATAACTAGAAAGTAATAACAGATTATAGGAATCATGGGATCGATCGTATCCTAACAGATCTCGAAGTATCTTTAGGATATCTCCCCGGTGTCTTACGGGGCACGTCGAGCAGCACCGTACTCCACAAGGCTTCGTCTTGTGGGCTGGACCACCCCTAGGAGCGTAGCCCATGTAGTTTGCCGTGGTTATCCGGGGTCGTACCCCCCACACCTGATTACAATAGCCGGGGTTTATATTTATACCCTAAGGCCTAAAACAATCCTAGTTGGTCACGTGGTGATCTAATACAAAACTTGCCTAACAAGACAAATATAAAAGAAAAGGAAATTTTAAGATACATGGACTCTAGTTTCTCCTTTTTTAGAATCCGCTAATAAAGCTTCCTTGATCGACGTGTCTTTTGTTCGTCTAGACAAGAAGGAGACAATTCCAATCCAATCCAGTTTATGGTACAACTCCCAGTTTGGTCGGTTCAATAATTTGAGCCAAACTATAGTACGTACATGTACATGCATGTGCCTATATTGGCCTTATTTAATTGTGGCAATTGGCTTTTTCCTTCATTACGTGGTCACCAGGCAAAATAGAATTGTATTGCACTTAGACTCTCTGAGCCGACGGCTGATGTGCTTCATAGTTGACGTCTGTATGGCTTCCTTCTGTAGACTCCATTAGCAATAAAATTACCAATTCTTCTAGCTTCTCTTGCTTCTTCCTTATCTTCACATGAGGAGACTTTGGACATCATGCTTCTCCCAAAATATAATATTTTCTAGCCGATGAAGAGCTCCTAGACGTCATACATCTCCAAATATACTAAAGAATATTTCCTTTCCTTTCTGGTACGCATGTGATGCACCTCGTGTCATTCCTTGCCAATGATATTTCTTGGCCGACCAAATTTTGGTATAAACATAGGCCCCTAGGTCGGAGTATGAATTTTCTTGCTTTGAAGTATTTCAATCCGATGGTCTTCTTTCATGAGCCAATGACATCTGATCACAACGCCGAGGGTTGCATCTGCTTCATATCAATAATTTTCTTCTTGGTATTGATAATTTCAAAATTAATCCTCATATGCATCTTATGAGTCGATGCTTGGATCCTGCTTTAGTTGATTCGGAGCTAGCCCTCCGAGTCTTATAATTACAATCGTCTATGTATATGGAAATATTCTCACGCACTTCAGATATTTTAGCCGATATCCACGAGAGGTCTCATCACACCATCATCTAAGCAACTATTATTATATCTGGTTGACCAATAATTATCTACAATCTTTATCGGCTATCCCAGCAGAGCCACCGCCAATTCTTCTTAATTCAGTTGATCTGCTAATGCCTGTTAAAATTAGCCAGAGAGCCTGCTGGTTTGGTCACTTAGCTGACTAGGAGAAGGTGATCCAAGCCAAGAGCCTAGGATTATGACGGCTGAACACCAGTACCGATTGACGAATAGCAACGGAGGATATTTCTTCACGCATGGACTCTAGGACATAGCTAACATGTATAAGCACGAATAGGTTGTATAGCTCATGCATACGTCGTGTGTCCTCGTCTAGCTTGATTTCCAAGGAGCTGATGAATCCGCTGACAGTAATAATACCTTATTCCAAGCCTCACCTACACATGTGAACTTCAAAATGTCTACCACATCATCTTAGGTAGTTGAGGAACGGAACAGATTAGAATCTAGTCATCCTCATTTCTCCTGCTCAGAAAACTTGGGTTTTTGAAAGATTTTTAAATCAAAACATAGCTTTGCTCCTCAAATGATTCTCTCAGATCGCTCAATGTGTATAGTTCCTCACCAAGATATTGTTTCGCCTCTATTCACCCTACTTCTAAAAAGCTTATGTGGGGTTTGGGTCGGGATAAAATATGTAGCATACTTACCTTGCATATATCGTAAAGTCAAACCCCGGATCCAAGGAGAGAAGTGTCATACTCGTAGATCAAGATGTGCATGTGTTAGTGGCTAACCTAATTCTACTATGCTCTCTGAAATATAGTTCTCTCTTTTGGAATATTTTTGCGAGAACATGGGTTATCTTTATTCTCATCTCTTTTTCATTTTTCTCTTTTTCTCCTTTTTTTACTTTGGACCTCTTTTGTGTCCATCTTTTTATACCTTTGCATAACCCATGTCTCTTTTTACAACAAACTATTGAGAGAAATATTATCAAGAATTTGGAGCATTTATTCTGATAAAGCCTAGTAAATATATTTTTGTCTTTTCCCAGTGTAGGAGCAGAATATTTTGAGGTGGATGAAAAGCATGTTTTTGCATACTTCTAGTGTAGAAGCAGCATATATATGAGGTGTGTGCGTGATCTTGATCTTGGGAGCATGATAAATCTCTTAACAAGGGTCAACAAGACTTGACAAAACTCAACACAAAGTAAGCAGCCTATGTGGAAGGTTTTTTGATGATAACATATGGCCTTGGTAGGAAGTTCAATATCATCGAGGAGACAAGCTATTGATTTTGAATTTTTGTAAGAAAATTTCCCAAGTACTTTGCAAAAACAAGCGAGGTTCCCTTCATCATACCATATCTCATTCATCAACTACTTAGATGGCATGCTTTTCCAATGATAAATTGTTCACAAGTGATAGGAAAAGCTAGAAATAAAGAATATATACCTCATATCTACATGCATGTACCTCCATCCTGAGCCTGGTCACCTCAGTGTGCTTTGCGGCCTGCTCGGCGACTTTTGTCAGCTCGTGAAATCCCTGGTTGTCGCCAAAGAAGTTGGAAGTGGCGTCAGATCAGCAAACGAACAAATCCTGACGTATGGTGGCCTAGAGCAGTATCTAACCACTGTTGGCTGAACAGGTTAGAATCAACCTTGAAGTCTTTGTTTAAAATATTCAACCGATGCGACTCTGAGTTCCAATTTTCAATGATGTCTGATCTTCATCGGCTTTTTAGGAATAAATGACTCTTCGGTTTGAAAGGCAGGGTCTCAAACTAGCAGCTGGTTTTCTTCGGGGAAGGTCATTAGTGCAGATACTTCGCCAGAGGAATATACTTAACATTTATCCCTTTCTCTACTGATGTTTGTATTTTCTCTGTAGATGCAAGAACACGTAATAGAACCTTCAATTTGCCTTCCATGAGATGACCAGCACAACTTTCGAGTCAAATATTGTGACAGATTTATGTGTGCCAGGCTCAGTAAACATAATCGGTGTTGGGCCTAATTCATTGCCAGAAATAGAAGCAAACATCCTCAAGGCCGGATGCTCTATCAATCATGTGCAACTGAGCTGACCCCCACCAATTTCTATATATCTGTTGCTACATCTTCTAGTCTAGGTAGGAGGAGTACTCGTGCCTTGGCACATCCATGTTGGTGTTGTAGATAATAAAGCTGAACTGGTGGAGCTCCAGCTAATGTAGCCATGCATATGTATAGTGCCTCGGTTCTCAACCACCATATTTAAAATATACTCCGGGCACTCATGGCCAATACCTTGGTGCCCAACCTAGACAAGTATTTGCAGGATCTTGACAGACCATTTGAGGAGTACCAGGCCCACCGATTGTAGCCACATCAACGCAGCAGGAGAATCTTGGTCGTCTTTTATTTTTCTATCAGGAAACCATCAGCTTTATGCTCTTGATCTTCTCACTATGAAGCCGATGAATATTATAGTCACATGCTGGCTCACTCTTGATTCAAATATATAAACAAATCATCAGTGGCCTCCTGCTGTAGCTTGCTTAGGAGTTGCGACATAATTAACTCTAGTGTTGCAGCGACCTGTATGGTTTGGACGAATCCTAACGCGCGACGCCACACTATTACTAGCTGAATGAACCTATCAGAATCGACCGAGATAAATCTTCGACCTTCCCAACAGATAATAGCTAGAGAACGATTGAAGAAATCAGCCTTGATGAATAGCACCTTGATAGATGGCCCAACAAATGCTAATATCAGCTTCTTGTTGTCGATGAATATTATGGGCTCTATATCAGAGTCGATGGTTCCTCTTATATGAGCTAGCTCAAATAATTCTTTATTATATTTTTCATCGGCCGCATGGATCATTTAAGAAGAGTCGATGGATGGAGATTCCCCCAAATGTTAATTAGCCGATTGCCTTAGCCATTGCATCATCGGCTATTGAAACTCACCAAGAAAGAGAAATCCGATGAAAACTAGTGGGTTTATCTTCCCTATCTTTCAAGTACCCAACACTTGTATTCTTAGTTTATTTGTCTTTTCAACAGGCATAGGATACTTCTAAGAGCAGTGGTCTATACTCCTTTGATCACGAGGCCCTCATTTGCTAAGGATGAAGTTACCTTCAGTGGGCCATCAAGAAATTCTCTAGATGCTGAGCCGATCAGAAGTAATCTTTTCCATCTTTATCTCATGATAGTATGTTTGGAACTTCTGGTCATCAGCTTTTATTGGTTTCCTTGTTGTGCTTCCATTAACTTGTCCCTTATGTACTGATGGAGATATTTTATGGGCCGACTAAGCAATTTTATGGGCCGACTATGGCGTTTGATATGAGGTACTGAATCTTCCCTAAGCTGGCCGTTGCATGACCTGCTGAGTAATTGGTGAGGTTGGCTGCTGGATTGAATACACTTGGGTTCATCTAGTAGGAGCCTGAGCTGTCTGTGTGACAGGGGCACTTGGTGACTGCTGTGATGGTGGTTGCCCCCTTGTCATTTGACCTTGACCTTGCCCCCCTGGTGTTTGCAGGGCTTGATCTTATCCCCCTGCTGTTGGCTGAACTTGAGGATCTTGGGCTTGTCTTGCACATGATATAAAAATATTTTCCTTTGTTTCTCCTCATGTAAATAACCAAGCTAGCAAGGTATGCAAAAGTGTCAAAATAGAATTGTAGTCCATAAATGATTGATTGTGCTTCATTTGGCTTTATCTAGCCGATCAGTTATAGTCATATGTATGCCCATATCTTTCTTGGAATTCCCTTGTATAGCATGCACATATATGTTTAACAGACTTGGCTTTCTCGTTGTCATCATACAGCTCTAACTGGACTCTAAGATGCTTGCAAGCCATCTTCTGCTCGCACAAGATAGCATCGCATATACACTAATTTTCCATGATGCTTATCTAGATTCCATCGGCCTTTGAGCTATCCTTGTCGATCGCCTTCTGTCGGCATCGTCAGCCCAAACACTTGATTTTCGGCAAGGTAATTATTTCCTGGGCTGAGGAGGATAGTATCGGATCAATGACATATTGGTCCGCTGTCCACCACGATGCTGCCGTGCACTGACACCTACTAGCCACTGCAGCAGTGCCTGAATGTGAGTTGCTATTTTGCCGATGCTGAATAGCCGATGTGTTACGTCTTTGAATAAGCAAGTCTACTTCTGCTCTGTGCTTCAATCAGATACTGCTGTCCAGCACTGAGCTTCATACTCCAAGCATTAATGTGGCCATGTGCACATGTGTGGTATTCGGATTCTATCTCTTGTGCTTTTAAATTAATCTCACATACAAATGCGTAACTGGTAGGCAAAGTCAAGTCCTCTTCAACTTCCTTCGTACATGAATTCCCACACATGCCTCAGAATAGTGCCAAATACTTTTGTAATAGAAGCTGATATCTTTTATAATTGGCTATATCTGGAGCCGGAGGTAACAAGCATGCACATTGGCTTCTTCCCTACTATCGGCTATTTGCTTGTGACAAGCCGATAGCACATGAACATCGGCTGCCTCCTTGTTCGTACATGTGATGGCTTCTTGTGGCTTCTTTACACCATGTATCGATGTATATAGCCATCCATCTTGCTCTTCCTTGCATAGACATCGACAACTTAAAGAAGCAGCAATTCCTTTGTTATCCATGGCTTGTTTTCCAATATCACCAGTGACGATAAAAAATTGTCCTCTGTTCTCGGCTTCCATAATATAAATTCTGAACACCTTTTAATACTTGGAACTGATTTTTCGTATGTTGATAATGATTTTCAAATCTGAAAACTAATGGTCTCCTATCGGCAGTCAGGTTGCTAACTTTTTCCGTTTCTCTAATGTAACCTCCCATGATGACATTTATTCTTATCAAAAAATATGCTTGGTCGAACAGCCGATGATAATAACCCATGGAGGAAAACTTAATCTGACCTCGACAATCCCATTGGCTCTAGCCGAACCAGCTATGGTCATCGGCTATATCGATCTTCATTGGTTTCTCCTGATTATTCTTGAATTTCCACTGCTGCACCAGAAACCGATATCTCACAGGATTTATGCCCTTGCCGATTGGCTACAGACTCCATCAGCTTGAAGGGTAAGGTCTTGAACTAACAGCCGATTTAGCTTTTTCTTTTCATCCTACATGAAGAGATTTGCTAATTTCACAGCCAATTCTATTTCAGAAAGTGACCGGCTACCATCTTTATCGACTCAACTTCTTGGCCATGAGTTTGGACACTAGGAATGTGATATTTATTTTTTTCAAAATTATTTGGCCGATGGTGAGGTAACTAGAAAAAATATCTCTTCTGCCTATCGGCTGTTCTTAGTTTGCTCAACTTTATGAGCCCACTTGATCTAAACTTTTCTTTTGATAGCACACGCAGGTCAACTACTCTTGATTCCTGATCAGCCTCCCTCAACCTAGGTACTGTGGTGGTGTCACGAACTGATATGTTGGCTACGGAGAAGATGGAACTATAAATTAATTCACCATCTACACAAGTTAGAGTCTACTCCCATACTGACTAAATTATCCGCACATAGCCGAATATAGTAATCGGCCATTCATGAGCATATCTCGGAAGCCAAACATGTATCCCAATTCTTTGGTCATGATGTGTCCACTTTTCCTTAATCTGCTAGCTTCTATTGCTTTTTATCTTCACATGACGACCGAGGGGTACCTGGACTTTGTGTACCTATCTCTTTCCATGTACAATAATTCAATCGGCAATAGAGTTCCATTTGGCTCGTATAGTAAGTGGACTCAACTTCTTGATGCTTTTTCTCTTTTGTCTCAGCAACAAAATTTGGTCAGTAGTGGCGGCATCGGCTCTACATAGTCGATTGTGCGTTCAGAGCACCACCGGTGTATCCAAGCCCCCCACGTCGTGCGCAGTCATCCACTATTGAAGTACCATTGCTAGTGGCAGCTCTACCTGAGCCAGCCATGTCATGTCTGCTAGGACAAATGGCTCCATCACTTGATGCATCAGCTGAAGTGGAAATTGAGCCAGTACTGGCCCCCCAAGCCAGTCTTTGTATATCTGTTCTTGGAGTCTATGGAGGTGAAAGATCACCCGATGCAGATGAGGGGAGTAGCCGATTCTTATTTATATATGGATACGCCACAATCTTTGGCGATCTGGGGCAGGAATCCTTTGTATGATGTTCTTTTGAGCAACTAATCAACTTCGCGTATTTTGAGAAGCGTATACCATGCATGGACGTATACACACTTGCTAGCTTCTTCATATATGTCAACATGTATATATGCATACGTGGCACTGTAACATATTAGCTCTTCCCATTTAAATGACGTGAAGTGTTATCCTCACAGTTGATTCCATTTTAGAAGTGATCGACCCTTGTCGGTTTGGGAAACAAATATGTAGTTAGCAGGACCTGTGTTCTATATTCAACGACACCACGATGTTGCCATGAGCATGGTAGCTTGGACATATCAACATGAGCTTGGCTATCTTTTCTATCTAGAAAACCATCGACTTTATACTCTGGTTGATCAGCTTCTGTTGATGTCATCGGCCCAAATACTTCATTCTAGTAAGGTAGCTGTTTCCTGGGTCGATGAGGATAGTAGTAGATTGACGACAACTGCAGCCTTGCTAACATATATAATAAAATATTCCACCTACTAATGACATATGTTCCATTCAAATATTTTAACTCTAGAACAGCCATCACTAATCCAAGATTTAGGCATCGGCGGAGCTGGCCATTATCCTGTTTCCCAAATCAGTTAGCCTCTTGAATTTGCATAGCCTCTCTCTATATTGACGGCTTTGTCGACAGTAGCTGATGAAATTACAGTCGATCGCCGGTCCATTTAGTTAATAAATCAAAGTAGAAATCCTGTTTGCTTGAGATAATAGCATGCATCTTGTACGTATTTAATAGATGCATTACCTCCTTGGAATCGGTAGACGCACTAAGCTTGGTGTCCGCACGGCTTCGTGAACGTCCTAGACTGTTTGCTGGATCTTTACATAGTTACAAGATTGAACGCTCTTTCTTGAAACTTGATGATCTGCACAGCGGAGTGATGAGATCTTGTTCTACGTGGATAGATCTTTTTTGTCTTGGTCCACTCAGCGACACAGATCCCCAATCCACCACCGGCTTCAGAATGTTAGGGCTGACTGAGTGTCTTGAGCCGATGGAAGTGGTGGAGAAGCCGATGATAATAGCCAATGGATGAAAGCTCAATTCAATCTCAATATAACCATCAGCTTGATACCTTGAGTAGTTTGACGCTTGCACGTACAACTTCTAACCTTGTTTGCTTGCATCTGCTCCACGTTTGCTTTGATTTAATAAAGAATCCATATATGTTCTGCTTGTAATCTCCGTGTTGTATTCGACTCCGCATTATATGCAACTAACGTGTCGCCCTAGGATTCCGATTTGTCTGCATTAATTTTCCATTTTTTGGACCGATATCTCTGATCATTGGACGTGTAGCAAAACACTTTACTCGTGTGATAACCTCTAGAAACTTTCCTATGTGCACCACTTCTGAACTTACCCTTGATGATATCAGCCATTAAACTGATTAGGAGGTCATCGACCAAGTGTAGAATAACGTTGTATTTGCTCTTCTTCACTTCTCTGGGCCAAACCCTGTTGATGAAACATAACCTGATGAGTATCTAACTTCTAATCAAAGGACTGTTGTCCCACTAGGCGTGCCAAAAAGTGTGTTGACATAAAAATATGGCGATATAATCAATACATAGCAAGCTGAATGATCTTGACAGAGTGAACCCGAAGATCTGCTTAGCTTCAACACAAAAACAGTCGATTTAGGGACCAAAGGCGTGCCAGTCAATTTGACCCTATAATTGACAAGGAGAGAAAATCTTATCAGTAGTTTAAGGTGGAACATGTCGGTGTTGCACCAGACAGTTCCAATATGTGGCCAAATAGCCAATTCAATGAGGCTATCGACTAAATAGTCGATATCTAGCGTATCCATTAAATGAAAATATTTAAATCAAGGATTATCGGCTAATATTAAACGATAATGATATGAATCAAAATAATCGATGCTCATGGAACATCAGAAACATTATCGGCTAAACAGAACATGATCAGTATAAAACGTTGAGCTGATAAGTTCAATGAAAAGAGTATAACACGCGAACAATCGACTGTTTACCATAAATGAATCCATAAACAATCTAAATCTAATCTATTATCATTAACAGTGAGGTTCAATTAGATCGATGCAGCTATGATAATGATAACAAACTAAAGCCAAAGAATCTATAAAACCATATATATGTCAACAGATTCATGAAAACATGCTATATGTGTGAGAGCATAGGCAATCGGCTAAAACAACCGATGCAAGCATAGCAAACAAGCATGGTACATATCTCGATCATGAATAAAATCACTAATCAATAATTTCTAATCTAAAGTCTTTAGGTGAGGTTCGACCGGATCGATGCGGCTATGGTAGTGTCATTAGATTAGATCTCATTAACTAGTGAGTTTATTCAAGATTGAAACATATCTTTGGATGCATACTATGTTTGATTGGAATAGAGATAAAACAGCCGGTCTAGCGGAATTAAGTCATCAATTATGAGATTTAAAGCGCAACTAGATCAAAGCATGATCAATTAAGATAATATGATGCTGATCTACCTCTATCTCAATCGGGTGATTTTGTTATAATTAATAAAACATTAATTATAGCAAAATCAATAACTGGTGAATCAACCAAAAACAACAAAAAAAATCTTACTAATCTTAGCAGATTCGATAACTGACGATATTATATTAAACAATAAGTTATTTAACACAAGATCAATAACTTTGATCTATATTATGATTCGTAAGAGATCAATCAGCTGATGCAGCCTTACAAACTACGATACAGATCGATAACTAATATTATGGCTCATAAAAGATCAATCAGCTGATGCAGCTCTACAAGCACAATACAAATCGTGACGGTACTCACAAGCAAGCTGGAGGTCGATCAGTCAATGCAGCCCTGTTTGCTGAATAACTCACCGAAAAGCTACATTACTCCTACTCCTAAGGGTTGGCGTGAAGCCAAAAAAGTAAAGACTAATTTTGATTGATGTGTGGATGTCCTAATTACAATAGTCGGGGTTTATATTTATACCCTAAAGCCTAAAACAATCCTAGTTGGTCACGTGGTGATCTAATACAAAACTTGCCTAACAAGATAAATATAAAAGAAAATGAAATTTTAAGATAAATGGACTCCAGTTTCCCTTTTTGTAGAATCCGCTAATAAAGCTTCCTTGACCGACGTGTCTTTTGTTCGTCTAGACAAGGAGACAATTCCAATCCAATCTAGTTTATGGTACAACTCCCAGTTTGGTCGGTTCAATAATCTGAGCCAAACTATAGTACGTACATGTACATGCATGTGCCTATATTTGCCTTATTTAATTGTGGCAATTGGCTTTTCCGTTTATTATGTGGTCACTAGGTAAAATAGAATTGTATTGCACTTAGACTCTCTGAGCCGACAGGCTGATGCGCTTCACAGTTGTCGTCTGTATGGCTTCCTTCTGTAGACTCCATTGACAATAAAATTACCAATTCTTGTAGCTTCTCTTGCTTCTTCCTTATCTTCACGTGAGGAGACTTTGGACATCATGCTTCTCTAAAATATAATATTTTCTGGCCGATGAAGAGCTCCTAGACGTCATACATCTCCAAATATACTAAAGAATATTTCCTTTCCTTTCTGGTACGCACGTGATGCACCTCGTGTTGTTCCTTGCCAATGATTTTCCTGGCCGGCCAAATTTTGGTGTAAACAAAAACAAAGTTTACAGGTGGTATGTTCTTATCAGTACAACCCAACATGGCGACAGTTAACCATATAAGGCTAAAAATGCTAATCTAAACTGGAAGTGAGTGTCTTGCATTAACCAACACATTTTTTATTCTGGTAAAAGAACTAAAAGTCAGCTCTAAATATTTATGTTAAGAGTGAGCCATATACATGCTAGGAATCCAAAGTGCATGGCCTCTACATGATCATCTTTTCCTGCAGAGTAAAATGGAGAAAGTTGATAAATGAACATCTTTTCCAAAGTGCAAACACCAATACTGTTGATCCCTTTTTTAACCAATCAATTTCTTTCGCCATCAGAACTGACGAGGTGGTCATGAATATACATGGGCGCGAAGCATCTACAGGACATTCACATCAAGATGATCGGACCTGTAAAGACCAACAACTGTAAGCAATCTGATGGAAAACATACATGACCAGACACCACACAACAAATCTAAATGAACAAGACACACGAAACAACTGAAAAGCAAAGGATGTACGGGTAATCTCTGAACTCTGATTCTACTGGACTATACGAATCGATTTTTGGAAAGAACCCCTTTCTCTTCCTTGACCTCGATGCATCACAGTACACTGAAGAATAAGCATCAGCAATCAACAAAGCGAAACAGGAAAGCCCAAAATCCTCATGAACACAAGCCAAGAGAAGCATAGAGGAAACATGCTCCATCCGTCTCTGCGTTTTGGATCGAGCATGGCCCCTCCACTCTCCAACCACGGCAGCATAGAAATCAAAATGAAGAAAAAGAAACAAAAGCACATAGGAGTATAGACGAGAGCACGAACAGATGCATCGAGAGAAAGAAAATGTGGTCTGACCTCACTGGAACCCCGCACGCTGGATCCACGTAGTGTTGCTGGGAGGGGGCCGGCCGGTTGGATCGCCGCTGCACCCGCCCATGCCCTCGGCCGGGTCGCCTCCTTCCACTCCCGTCGCTGCATCGGTCCCCCATCCGGGTCTGCCGCACCGTCAGTCGGGCTGCCGCCGAAGACCCACCGCCATGTTCGCCCCTACACCTTCCTCCTGGGTCGGGCACACGCGGACTGCAGGGCGGAGGTTGAGGATCTGGCCTCGACGGAGGGAGCAGACGAAGTACGAGCCTGAGAAAGGACTGGGAGATCTGAGCATCACTAGAGCTAAAAAGAATAAGAGCGAGAGAGAGAGAGAGAGAGAGAGAGAGAGAGAGAGAGAGGAGATGGTAGTCTACCTCGTCGTCGATCTAGATCCACCGCTGCCTGTACCAGGGCTGTCGCGTCGGGCCACCTGTGACCGGGGCCCGTCGGCACTGTTGCGCCACCACGTCGGGGGCCGCTCAGGCCTTTGCGCGGGGTTCCGCCTGCGCTGAGGCCGCCATACCGGGGCCTCTACGCTGCCGCGCCGGCACGCTCACCCACACCCTCACTCATACTACTACGAGAGAGAGGAGGAGTGGTGGAGGCACCTGAGAGAGAGGGAGGAGCGGTGAGCAGAGTGGAGAGCAGGGGAAAGCGCGGTGGACAGGGCTGATATTTTCTTTTCCCGCGTGCCTGCGCCACGGGCGCTGAGAAGCGCGCGTCGTGCAGAAGCATCCCCGGCCAATGGCCGCTCGACAACGGAAAGCACTCCCTGACGGGTGACCCGGCGCTGGCCATTTCGTGCTTGACAGCACACTAGCATAGTGGGGCCCGCCGGTTTCAGGCTAGTGACGGCCAATGCAAGAGGGAGGAGGTCAGCCGAACGGGGCCCGCCTGGCCGTACCATCGCTGCCCCCTAGTCAACGAAAGCACCACTGATCATCCGGCATCCAACAGCCAGCAGTCGATTCATTGACGTGACCATCCTGAGGCTGCGCCAGCTCCTGCTGTTCTCTTGTTTTTAAATCGGCCAAAGCAATGCATCAGATGTGTCGCAACCTAATCGTTGAGGAACAGCGCAATGCTAGCTACTACTCCCGGGGCGCGGAGGAGCACAACTATGGGTCTGCTGGGTTAGCTTCCAATTTTGTCCAACAAAAATCAATGGTAAGCCAAAATTTTTAGTCATCAACTAGTTCATTGTCAAATAATTGACACACCAATGTTTATGGCTAAAATTTTGGCAAGTTTCTAGAAACTTCTTACATTGCATAAGAGAGAAAAAAAATGTTTTTTTACTATTGTTATGGCACTCAACCAAATGTACACCTATATTTTGCCCTAACTTTGGCAAACCGGGATTTTGGCAAGCCTAAGTTTTGGCTTTCCATGATTTTGGTTGGGCAAGAATTGAAAGTCAACTAAAGAGAGAGATGCAGGAATGCGGGGTCAGAATGCTGGTGCACAGCATTTATATACCTAACAGAGAGATGCAGGAATGAAGCCACACAACTAAACTGCTGTCAGTATGTTAATTAGGTTCCCTCAAACTCAAACTCAAACTTAAACTTAGCAGTAAAACACGCCTTGCTTCACATTGTCCTTTACAGTAGGAAGAGACCTGCTTGTGGCCCCACTTGTATCGGATGCTTCAGAAGCGGCCGGAGGGAGCATGGCCTTCATCTACCTTCTCAGAGTCAGAGGAAGTACGTTCCATGTACAATCGACACCGTGAAGCCATAAGACGAGCGTACAACACCGGAGGCACTGCATGCAGAGTTCCAACACTTGAACCCATCATCGCAACAGTACGCAACACTGATAAAAATCTCTGTTCTTTTCTCCCATCAAAACCATAGCAGGTACACTGTAATAAGATATATACGATGGTGAACGGCTTGTACTTACCGATTGATACAGAATGAGTGCACCCAACATAGCTGCAACACAAAGAGCCATGGTCAAT
Source organism: Miscanthus floridulus (assembly GCF_019320115.1). Taxonomy (NCBI): domain Eukaryota; kingdom Viridiplantae; phylum Streptophyta; class Magnoliopsida; order Poales; family Poaceae; genus Miscanthus; species Miscanthus floridulus. The sequence continues at coordinate 24,201 of NW_027096828.1, read as the reverse complement.
AACAGGTCGGTGTAGAAAAGTTGATGTCAAGGAGTACATACAACACACGGGCGAGAGAGATATATGATTACGTGTAGCACAGGTAGTTTGTGAGGCACTGGAAAGTATCAGCCGCAAATCTGTTCTCATCCCACAATATGTGATAATGCGCAGGCTGGATCGTTCCCTACAAAGGATATATATTGGACGTTTTAATGGCCAATAATCAGCACGCACGCAAAGATAAATTTTATTTGGACAGGTCAAATTAAATTAAATTTTATCTGGACAGGTAAAAATAACCTGAGTTACAATTTGGCTGCACAGGTAAAATCCAAACTCATTTGGGTGGCATATATCTGAATCAACCACAGTTCCTGAAAGGAAATTAAAAAGATCAACAGTGACATTTGTTCAGTTCAGAAGTGACATTTAGGGTCTACAGTCAATGAACAACAAGTGAAGTGGCAACTAACCAGGCAAGACATTTCCCGAACCATTAAACATCCGGTCCCTACGCTCGTTATTACCAGTGAAAAACCGTGCACGGCGACGCTTCTGGAGCACCACAAAGGTCACGGACGGCATATAATCAGGCTCCAAATAGCTACATGCCTATGTTCGTGGAACAAAAGAGGTCACTTCAGAAAACAGTACAAGTTCATCACAGTACTGAGAGAAAAATGATATTACCTTTTTAATGGCAACAACTTCTTGCCACATCACCTGATAGCGCTGTCCATTGCTCACAGCATCCCTGAAAGGGAAATATTAAACCCTCTCATAAGAACCATGTGGCGCTTTGGTTTCCTGTCGTCACTAGCATCATCTAGTTTTCGTCTATCACTAAGTTTTGTATATTCAGACTTAACATTTACTAACGGTATGAATCTTTGTTCCATGAAAACATGGTTTTTGTCAAGGGCGCTATGATCTAGGGTAGCTGGCCCTCGACTGCGCAACTCGTAGTCTCGGTCCGTCGTCTTCTCCGGCGAGGTAACCTTGCCGCAGGCTTGGTCTTCTCCGGCTGGTTGCCCAGGCCGTAGGCTTAAGAGGATGACGAGGAAGATAGATTGATAATTCTTTTTTCCTCCGCCAGCGTTCACCGATTACAGCAATATATATGCGGCCATTGGCCCAACTAACAGGAGTAACAAATCTCCTTTGATTTAGGAACTAATAATAGAAAGCTATCTCTAAAAACATCCTCAGCCACTAGCCACGTCCGTGTCTTCAGCTTCGTCTGTTGCGCGCGCCGCGCGCTCAGCGTCGCGCCTGATGTCCCGTGCGCGGCGACGCCTAGCGTAGTGATGTCCAACCATGACATCTCTCCCCCCCTCGAGTAGCAGCTCGTCCGCGAGCTGGAATCCTGGATACTTCGCGCGGAACTCTGCAACATCTTCCCACGTAGCATTGGCGGCTGTCTCACCCTTCCAGTGAATGAGTACCTGATGCACGCCACGAGCCAGACGCGCACGCACCGCGCGTTCAGGCTCCGGAACGACCGCTCCATGCAGCAGCGGTGGAAGAGGCAGGGTCGCGTCTGGCGGAGGACCATGGAACTTCTTCAACAGCCCGACGTGGAACACATCATGGATGCGGGCGCGTGGCGGCAGGGCGAGACGGACGGCGACGTCGTTGATCAGTTCGGTGATGCGGTAGGCCCGAAGAAACGTGGCCTGAGCTTGCCGGTGACCGCCTGGGGAAGTGACGATACCGTGCGCTGGCGAAGGCGAAGGAGTACCCAGTCGCCGACGTTGTAGACCACATGTCGATGTGCCTTGTCGTAGTGAAGCTTCTGCGTGGCTTGAGCTTGTTCCAAGCGGTAGCGAACATCAGCCAAGAACTGATCGCGTTCCTCCATGGACTTGGCAACGGCAGGCACCCGGGACTCGCCTGGCTCGTAGGACCTGATGCTTGGCGGGTCGTGCCCATAGACGACGCGGAACGGCGTGTCCTTTAGCGAGCACTGATACGCCGTGTTGAATGTATATTCCGCCCAAGGGAGCCAGCGGAGCCACTGTCGGGGGCGATCACCTGTAAAGCACCGCAAATACATTATGATGACGCGGTTAGCCGCCTCGGACTGGCCGTCGGACTGGGGGTGGAAGGCCGTCGTCATGTGCATTTTGGCGCCCACCAAGCGCATGAGCTCGCGCCAGAACGTCGAGGTGAAGACGGGGTCGCGGTCGGACACCAAAGACTGCGGCACGCCGTGTAGACGCACGATGTCGGCAAAGAAGGCTTGAGCGACAGATTCGGTGGAGTACGGGTGCGCCAATGGAATGAAGTGGGCGTACTTGCTGAACCTGTCCACCACCGTAAGGATGACGGTCTTGCCACGCACCCGCGGCAGTGCCTCGACAAAGTCGAGCGCCACGTCCGTCCAGACCCCCTGCGGCACTGGCAATGGCAAGAGCAGGCCGGCTGGGTGGAGATGTTCCGATTTGTAACGTTGACAGACGTCGCAGGCGCGCACCATGTCCTGCACTAACTTTTTCATGTTAGGAAAATGGAAATCTCGGCGCAGGCGATGAAGCGTGCGCTGTACGCCTTCATGCCCGTCCTGGTGCACCGCCTCCATGATCTCCTGGACCATCGGCGACGTCGGCGGGAGGTACAGGCGGTCAGCAAACTGGACCAGGCCGTCGACGATCGTCCAGGGCGCCCCACGAGAGCCACCCGCAATCTCCTCCCGCAGGGCGACCAAGCCGGGGTCAGTGTTCTGTAGTTGACGCAGCCGTGCCAGGAAGTCGAAACGTGGCGCGGACAGCGCGAGCAGCGTGCCCTCCTCTGACGTGTCGCGGCGGGACAGCGCGTCCGCCACGGCGTTGGCCGCCCCGGGCTTGTACTCCACCGTGAAGTCGAAGCCCAATAGCTTGCCCACCCAATGATGCTGTGGGATGGTCGCGAGTCGTTGATCTAGCAGGTACTTGAGGCTATAGTGGTCGGTCTTGACGACGAAGCGACGCCCCCACAAGTACGGCCGCCAATGCCGCACTGCATGAACGAGCCCAATGAGCTCGCGCTCGTACGCCGCCAGAGCGCGATGCCGTGGAGCCACCTGCCTGCTGAAAAACGCCACGGGATGCCCGTCTTGCACGAGGACAGCACCGAAACCGTGGGAGGAGGCATCACACTCGACGATGAACGGCTTGGTGAAGTCCGGCATTTCGAGGATGGGCGCCGAGGTCACCGCAGCCTTGAGGGCAGCGAACGCCGCGGCGGCCGCAGGGCCCCATGCGAAACCCTCCTTCGTGGTGAGCGCCGTGAGTGGTGCTGCCACCTCGCCATAGTTGCGGACGAACTTCCTGTAATATCCGGCCAGGCCGAGGAACCCCCGGACCGCGCGCGCCGAGCGGGGTACTGGCCAGTCGTGGATGGCCTGAACCTTGGCCGCATCCATGGCAACGCCGTCTTCCGAGATGGTGTGGCCGAGGTAGGAGATCGCCGTCACCCCGAACGCACACTTGGAGCGCTTGATGAAGAGGTGGTGTTGGCGCAGCTCGGTGAGGACGGCACGGAGGTGTCGTAGATGATCCGCCCATGAACGACTATAAATCAAGATGTCGTCAAAGAAAACAAGTACAAAGCGACGGAGGAACGGGCGGAGTACATCATTCATCAGGGACTGGAATGTCGCCGGCGCATTGCACAGGCCGAACGGCATCACCAGGAACTCGTAGAGGCCATCGTGGGTGCGGAACGCCGTCTTGTGGACGTCGGCCGGGTGCATGCGCACCTGGTGGTACCCCGAGCACAGATCGATCTTGGTGAAGAACTTGGCGCCGTGGAGTTCATCGAGGAGCTCATCGACGACGGGTATCGGGTAGGCATCCTTGACGGTGAGGGCGTTCAGCGCGCGATAGTCGACGCAGAAGCGCCATGAGCCGTCCAGCTTCTTGACGAGAAGCACCGGTGAGGAGAACGCCGACTCGCTGCGACGCACGGTGCCCTGCTCAATCATGGCGGCGCATTGTCGTTCGAGCTCATCCTTGTGCGCCGTCGGGTACCTGTAGGGACGCACAGCCACCGGAGCCGCACCCGGTTTGAGGACGATGCGGTGGGCGCGGCCTCGCGGTGGCGGGAGTCCCTTGGGCTCCTCGAACACGTCGGCGAATGAGTGGAGCAGACCGTCGAGGAGGGGCTCGCTCGCGGTCGTCGTCTGCAGCGTGGGCGCAGCGGGCGACGCCTCGCTGGACCAGCGGACCGGCCGGCCGTTCTGGGTGAACGTCACGACCCGCTCGGTCACATCCCAGGCGATTGGGCTCCCGAGTTGCGCCATCCACTGTGTACCAAGGACGATGTCGTATCCAGCGAGGGGCATGACGTACAAGTCGACGTGGAACACCATGCCCTCGATGGAGAGCGGTGCTCGACGAATGACGCCCGGGCAAGAGATCTTCTCGCCGTTGGCCACCGTCGCGGTCAGTCGTGGACGTGGCTGCACGTCGAGGCCCGTGCGCTGCGCCGCCGCCTCCCCGATGAAATTGTGGGAGGAGCCAGTGTCCACCAGGGCTACGAACGTCGCGGCGCCCAGCACCACCCACAGCAGAATCGATCTGCCCACGGGTACGCCAGCCACAGCATGGAGAGAGAATATCGGGGCCTCGATCTCTGGTTCTTCGTCGGCGTCCTCGCCCTCGTCGTCGACACTGTCCAACAAGAACAGGCGTTTGCATACCTTATTGTGGCCCCGGGAGTACTTCTCGTCACAGTTGAAGCACAAGCCGAGGCGTCGACGTTCCTCCTGCTCAGATTGGTTGAGCCGACGTATCGGGCGACCTTCGATGGTCGGAGCAGCCGTAGCAGCTTTGTTCGCTGCGGCCTGGGGTTGGGCCGCTCGCGTCCCTGGTGCTGGCAATACCGCCCGCGCGGCCGGGTTGGCCGGGAACAGGTAGGGCTCCATCAGCTCGAATTGGCGGGCCAGACTCATGGCGGTTGCCAGATTGGGCGGGTTCTACTGCTGCACCTGGAGGCTGAGTGGTGGCAGCAGTCCTCCCGTGAAGAGTTGCACCCGCTGGGCCTCATCAAGCCGTCCAGCGCGCGGGAGCAGGGCCTGGAAGCGGTCCTGGTAGTCCTCCATGGTCCCCGTGCGGCGGCATGACGAGAGCTCGAAGAGGGGTGCGGAACGAAGCGGTGGCCCGAAACGCAAGTTCAGGAGTTCCTTGAAGCGGTCCCAGGTCGGCGTGCCCTCGGTTTCTTGGACGTGGACGTACCAGAGAGACGCGCCATCTTGGAGGTTGTAGGAGGCCATCCAAGTGCGTTCTGCCGGCATGACCCGCTGTTGAATGAAGAAAGATTCGCACTTGTTGATGAAGGTCAGCGGATCCGACTTGCCGTCGTAGCGCGGGAACTCCGGCCGCCAGTGCTTGGGCGGGCGATCTTGATGGTGCTCGCCGGATGGCTCCTTGCTTGAAGACGAGGACAACCGGACCCCGGCCAGGGCCGCGATCGCCTGCGTGTTGGCCTCGAGCGCTTTCGTGGTGGCCTCGGAGGAGGCTTGAAGCGCGGCCAGGGTCTTGGCTGAGGGCGTCCAGTGTCGGTTGGAGGTTGTTGTCACCCATAGGAGCGGCACGCGATGATGCGGCGGAGGGCGATGATGGTGCGGCGGCGGTAGGCGCGGAGGGGGCTGGTGGCGGGCTAGGGTTTGTGGGTGTCGGTGCAGCGGCGTTGGAGGAAACAGAGGATCGAATGGATCGTGATACCAGGTTGTCAAGGGCGCTATGATCTAGGGTAGCTGGCCCTCGACTGCGCAACTCGTAGTCTCGGTCCGTCGTCTTCTCCGGCGAGGTAACCTTGCTGCAGGCTTGGTCTTCTCCGGCTGGTTGCCCAGGCCGTAGGCTTAAGAGGATGACGAGGAAGATAGATTGATAATTCTTTTTCCTCCGCCAGCGTTCACCGATTACAGCAATATATATGCGGCCATTGGCCCAACTAACAGGAGTAACAAATCTCCTTTGATTTAGGAACTAATAATAGAAAGCTATCTCTAAAAACATCCTCAGCCACTAGCCACGTCCGTGTCTTCAGCTTCGTCTGTTGCGCGCGCCGCGCGCTCAGCGTCGCGCCTGATGTCCCGTGCGCGGCGACGCCTGGCGTAGTGATGTCCAACCATGACAAGATGCAACAACTAAAGACTGAAGGGATTAAGAATAAGAAAAATCTGAGATCACATTAGAGTAGACAATGAGCCATTTAAGCTGCAAAGGAGCATTGAAAATGAAAGAATGCGAAATACTACACTTCCAACTTGAGGAAAGATAATAGTTCAGATATACTTACTGCTGCTCTTATCGCTTGTATCTGCATAGGTTAAGAAACAAAAAAAATCAACTCAGACAATATTGGAGCCAACAACACAAAAGGGACATGCTTAACTGTGTGAGATTGACACTTAATTCTACCGTATTTGCCAATAAATGCCACAGATCTCTACCATAAGATCATTAATAGGATTCTAATACTGATATGTTGAGACACATGTTGATATAGTTTTCATTGATTCCCCGTGTCTGGAGACAGCTGCTCATTGATTAAAGGTTAAAAACTAAATTAGTTCATATAAAGCATTGTTCCTGGGTAGATGGAATGAAGGATAAGGATATGTACGAAGAGTTATTAACTAAGATTTAACATGGGTTTAAAAAACTGTTGGATGATCTATTTGGAAGAAGGGAGAGAGCACTCATGGTGTCAGTTGATCTTGATGGTATCATCACACATTTTTAATCAACTTAAAATTCTCTAGATTCACCATTTATTTTTGTAGTGCCAATTTAGAAACAATAAGTACCTTTTCTTCTAATGAAGGGCGGGCCTGGTGCAAGCGGTAGAGTCTTACCGCCTGTGACCGGAAGGTCCTGGGTTCGAGTCGCGGTCTCCTCGCATTGCACAGGCGAGGGTAAGGCTTGCCACTGACACCCTTCCCCAGACCCCTCACAGAGCGGGAGCTCTCTGCACTGGGTACGCCCTTTTTTTAAGTACCTTTTCTTCTAGGTGAAAGGTGATGCAAACAGATTATTTTGCAGTGGAAAACTAACATCTCATAATTTGAAAACAGGCATCAAACTATTTTCCCTCTTTCAGCCAATGTTAACAGATGATTTTGTAATGAACAAACTTTACTTAGACTCTAGACATGCAATTTCTAGTCTAAGTATTAGCACATCAAAAAGATGAAACAATGTGATACTTCCAGATGTTTGGCAAACAAATCCTGATGGAAGATGACACAAGTTGTAGAAAAGCTGGTTTCAATAGCTAACATTAGAAATTCTGACCATGCTTTTGGCCTTTTTGCTAAGGTTAAGCAGGTAAATAAATATGGCAAAATGAAACCTTTCTGAAGAAGCCAACCAACCATAATATAAGATCATCAACGTCAGCATCATTTGAGAGACAAAGGCAGACTTCAGTTCCACTGTGTTGAGAAACATATCCATGATTTAATCAATCAAGGTATTCATTTGGTGAAATCAAACTAACAGACAGGTACCTGAATCGTGCATGATTTTTGTATGTGGTAGCCAGCTTGCTGAATCTTGCACTTGATATCTCTTCTTGAAGATTAATTCGATAACGATAAATGGCTTCATCATTGATTCCTACAGAATAGTATATAGGCAAGAAATTATCAATGACTGTATTCATAATATCACAAATGAAATAAAAACAACCTTCTCAGATATATTTTGCCTTTTGCATGCATTGTATATGCAATTGATAGAGATTATGGTACCAACTTGTACACCCAAGAAAAGCGCGCTAAACTGCTAATAGCTCAGTCATCTAAATAGATATAAGTAGGTAGCAGAAAACTTTGATGTACTCTTCTACTGTATAATTCTTTGTTTTGGGGTTTAGCACTTGCAAATTAAGAGAAACTGTAAAGGAAACTACATCGCCAAGGAAGAAAACAGATTGAGAAAAAGGAAGCATGAACAACAAATGAAAGTAGTGAGGAAATCAAGGTAAGAGCGAATTTCAAAGAATAATGGTGAAAGTCTGATCATAGAATGCTCCCATCTTTGTAGGATTCCCATATATCTGTTTGTTACCATTGCTATCAAGTTCCACAGTTTTCACAACCAACCGAGCAATTTAGAATAGCTAAAATTAACGAACTCCTAGTACAGTTCTTCACATCAACTGATATTCATAACACAAACAGAACACTAAACTATATCATGCAGTGAAACAGAGAACATACCAGTAGTTGTGATTAAGAGTGTGCCATCTGCAAGCAGATAGAAACCACATAAGACAGAGGAAGATGAACAAAAAACAAGAACTATTCCATTTCTGTTTCCCAAGTGATTGTCACACCAAAGTTGGTACTCCATCTGAAGACACTTAAAACTATGACCGTGAAGGAAAGTGTCAGTGAAGAACATTTGACCACCTTACCATCGGACAATATTTACTTCCAGATGTATTATTACAAACAAATGCCAATGACAAAATCACTAATCACATCCACGTCTCTTAGGCGGTCTCCATTCTCTAGCATACTGTAACAGAGATGTTGATTGTCGAGAAAACTTAATGGTGACATTACTTATTCATTAAAAAAAAAACTAGACCAATCTAGGAGGAACTAGGTGTCTTTATATTAAGAAGAAAACGGGGCGACCAAATTTGCCTCAACAAGGACTTAACCTGGGTGGTTTGGACATACATCCACACCACAAACCCAACTTCCTACTAGTAACTAGAGAGAGTGTTCCAAACATCGGAACCGAACTTTTTAATGCAATCTGCAAGAGCAGGTGGGCATCACATTGATCACATACCCCATTTCTCTGCGGGAGTCTCACGAGCCAGGGCGTCTAGCTCCAGGAACTCCTCCAGTTTGCTGCCCACCCCAGTGTCCGAAACTGCAACAGCCCACCAAATGTTTAAGCGGTGAACTAATTCTTGAGGGCGCGACGCTCCTCGGGACGTAATAATCGGAATTAAGGACGGAACGCCGCCGCAGGCTACATTACCGGAGACGCGCAGCGGCGAAGAGCTGCCAGGTTCGGCGGGGCGCTTGAGGGAGACCGTGAGCCGGCACGGCGACTCCGACATCCGGCAGCGCTGCACCGCCCAGTATGCCAGCTGGAATAGAGGCGCGGAAAATTTTGTTAGGACGTGTAGTCTGGAAATGGGAGGGGTTTAGCGGGGGAGAGAGAGGTTTACGGAGTGGAGCAACTTCCGGTGGGGAGAGGAGGTGGACGACATGGCGAAGTTGAAGGAGAACACCGGGTGCTTCGGCTGGCGGAGCAGATTCCGAACAGGAAGCTGCGGATCGTTGAGCCGGTCGCCGGAATCCCGCCGCTCTCAAACCGTCGTCTCGGCGCGCCCCAACCTCGCCGCTCCGCCCGACCGAGGGGACGGACAATCAGGATGGGCCGTCAACGTCTGAACGAATTGCGGTAGATAGGCCGATGGTAAAGCCCAGGGGAGGTCGGCCCAGTCCATTTGGCGCTGGAGAGCTCGGCAGGTCGAGGGGGATCTGCTGCTCCAATCCAACTGAGAGCTGCGTGTAGAGCCCAATGCAAATTTCCGCTCCCTCTGCTAGTCTTGGTGACCTGAAACTGAAACCCTAGATTCGCTCCCAGTGGACGGGGTGCCGGTCTGCCGGAGCCTGCCGGCGGCGCTCCACGCGGTTGGGCCGCCGCGCATCCTTCTTGGGGTGGCGGCGTTCGTTTCCTGGTGAGCCGGAGCCAGGTGGATTGGACTGGCAAAAGGAAGACGAGCTGGTGAACAACTGGTACGTGTCCCTCCAGGAGGCAGGAGCGATGTAGTCAATGTATTGTAACAAGGATAATTCTGATACTACCTGCCTCACCTGGTGTTCTACTTTTGTGCAAGCAATTTTCTTTACTTACTGTGTCAGGTTTCAGAACTGTGTACCTTCGATCATAGCAGACGGATAGCTGCACTTGAGACTGAAGATTTTGTATGCTACTTTATTTAAGATATATAAATATACTACTAGTGTACAATATGAGGATAGTTGTGTTCTTCTAAAGTAATTTACTGGCATAATAAAAAGAAGATTGACATTATTTTTTCAGCTGTATAATGGATCCCAACATGAAGCAGCTTCAAGAGGCTCTGGTTGATATTGAGACTGATGCAGAAAAAGTTCTTCTGGCTAGGCATCAGGTTCATATGTGCTAATTTGCTATTGGCTTGCCTTGTTCATACCAGATGGCAGTCTCAATATTACTCTTCTGATTTGTTGATCTCTGTTACTATCAGTTGGTGGAAAATGATAAGATAAGAAATGGTAACAGGGAGGCGCTGACGGCCCTCCGGAAACAAGCTAGGACAACCAAGACTAGTGTGCCATCTCCCTTTGAGGTCATAATGAAAGAGATGGAAAGAAGCTCTGCCAAGCAGCTGATAAAGGAGATATGCCCAAGTTGTGGAGATCATGACCCCAAGGAACATACTTGGCTAATGTTTCCTGGATCAGATATTTTTGCCTGTGTTCCATTTCATGTCGCACACACTGTTGTGGAAAAAGGTATGCTCCAGAACCGTGCCCGTAATAATCAGTGCATTTCAAATTATTAGTGATGTAGAGTCCTTCATTTTTGTAAGATTCCAACAAAAATCTGTTGAAACCTCTGTTTTCCTTTCTCGGCAAAAGGAAGCTAGCAATTTCGCCCAACTATTTATATTCAAGCAGTTCCTCGAGATAATACAGATGACTACCTAACAATTGCTTATTTCATTTTGTGATTGGTGTAGACCAAGAACGCCTGGATCTGGATACCAAGAAACTGCAAAGCTTTGTCAAGGAGAAATCACTTGTGATTGCCGAAAAAGGTGCCCTAGCAGGCAAATTCGGTGTTGACACCGTGAAATCTTTGGTCAGCCTTACGGACACAACTAAATCGACACGGGAGGGAGGGGAGGTGAAGTACCAGTTGGGTTGAGTCGTCAATTGTTCAACCACGATAGCTTTCTTGGATATCCAGTGTTTGTTCAGTTAATCCCCTCCCCAAAAGGGATTGGGGGTGTTCTGACTCAATTATCTTCAGTCCACACCGAACTGAACAAGGCTATATGTATATATTTTCTTTGCTTTTGTGTGAAACAAAATTTTGCATGGTTGTTAGCACTAGAGAAAATTTGTTCCGAATTGATGTTGGGTTGTGTATTCTTATTTTCTGTGAGATTGTAGCGCAGTCAGTGTGTAGCTCCTGATGGGGAATCCTTGATGATGGGCTGGGTGGAGGCAAGACTTCAATGTCTATCTAAAAAAGGCAGACCCAGTGCCGGAGGCTTCCACATGAGTGGGGTCTGGGAAAGGAAAAAACCGAGGCAAGCCTTCTTCAATGTTTATCTGATAAAAAAAATCTTGCAATTTGAGTCTTAGTGGGTGCAAATTTATCCATTCACTGAAAATCGTAGAAATAGAAATGCAGCATGTCTCCGTGGGAGTGTTCGTCTAGGGCTTGTTTGGAACATAGTAATTTTACAGGAAGGGCCATGCTAGCGTCTGGATGCTCGTGTGCTGCTGCGCCTACCCACGCTCCCAGCCGCATGCGCGAGAGAGGGTGGGAGCACAGCACGTGTGACCCCGGTTACATGCTCCACCGTGGGAGACCAAGCCTGGTGGTCAACTGGGAGCACAGCATGCGTACCCGTGTGACCTCGGCTACATGCTCCACCGTGAGAGACCAAGCCTGGTGGTGCAGGGGCGCCTGGTTCTGCGTCTATTGGGTGCTGGCCGCTCTGGCTCTTTTGCATGTGAGCATGCACTTTGACCAGGGAGTACTCGACCATTTGGTCACTGGCCACCCGTTGCGTGCACGTCTGACTATTGGAGGTGGCCTGCATGACAGAGATAGGAAGGGCTGGATGTGTGTGTGCAGCGCGTGCGTGCCCGCGAGTAAGAGCGTGGGGGGAGCTGCACGTGCCGCAACATACTAAAACCAGGTGAAACAATGCAAACATACGTTTGCAACATATGTGTATAACCACTGCAACGTATGCAACATATAGATAAACACACTTGCAACATACGTCTGAAAAATAGGTGAAACATTTGAAACATACACTTGCAACATACGTGTATAGCTACTGCAACATATGCAACATCTAAGATGAAAACATGCAACATCCAGGTGAAACATTTGAAAAACACGCTTGCAACATGCGTGTATAGCCACTGCAACATATGCAACATCCAGATGAAACACTTACAACATACGTTTGAAACAGCTAAAACATTTGAAACATACACTTGCAACATAAGTGTATAGCTATTGCAACATATGTAACACCAGATCTACTTTTGCAACGTCTAGATGAAAACATATGCAACATACATTTGAAACGCATGAAACATACGGTTGCAACATGTGCTCATCTACTTGTTGTCGTCTAACGAAGGTTGAAGCGGGTGCGCGCATCACGAGACGCGCGTGACGCGAGGCACAAGGCATGAGGCGCAAGCGGTGCACGGCGCGAGGCACGGGGCGGGGGTGCACGACACGAGGCGGGTCTACCGTGAGGCACATGGCGCGCGGCAGAATGCGGGTCTGGCACTAGGCGCAGGGGCACGCGGCATGAGGCGGTTCCATCCCGGTGGAAAGCGTCTATATTTTTTTTAATAATAATGGGCTGGTCAGACCTGGTCCGCCGGCCCAATGAAGGCGCGCATCCGGTCGGCGGGATGTTCGGTAGAGAGCATTACTGTTATAGGAATCATTGTATGGAAATTTGCAGGAATTAAAAAAAATCATATTGCAAGTTAAGATATGAAATAGCAGGCCCAACAGTAATTTTACAGGAGCCGTATAGAAATTTCACTAGAAATTGAAAACAAAATTACAGAGATCCCATAGCAGGTCCAACTCCCCAAATAGTGCAAGGATGCAAGGCCGGACGTCATATGGGCCGGGCTGGGCCGGTGAATCAAAAAGTACCGACCAGGTCGACTTGCTGGGAGGTATCTTTCGGAAAAAGATTTATCTCCCTGACATGTGGGCGTAGGACATGCAGGGCCCACGTGTCAGCGTTCTGGTCGCAGATTCGCCTCTTCCTGTCCGCCGTCCGCCGGAGCACCGCCGCACCGGAACCGTCGTAAGCCTCCGTGCCCTCGCTCGCGGAGGCGTTGCCGCGGGCCGCAGCTTGGTTCCATCTCGGTGGCCGGCGGAGCTGCTCCCTGGCCACAAGAAGCCGTCGCTCTCCCAGCTTTGTACCGGTTCCGATCAGAATATCCGCACCACGGAGGAGCCCCCGCCTCAGGAGTCTCTCGTCGCCGCGATGAAGGTGGAGCTCGCCGCGCGGACCTCCCAGACGAGAAAAGCGGGGGAGGAGACCCCGCCGCCGTCCCCGTCAGCCGCTGCTGCGTCGCCCCCGGTGGAGGATGCGCCGCTCCTCCCCGATGCGGGCGTGCGGCGCCGGCCGGCGTGCGGGCGGTTCGCGGAGCGAAGCGGCTCCTTCCGCCGCGAAGTCGGCCGGGCCGCCGCCGAGACCTTCCTCCTCACCAGGCTCACCCTGATCCTCCTCCGCTACCTCGGGTAGGCATGAACTCCGCTTCTCTGGCTGCTAATTGCGCTTTGCTTTGTTGTGCGATGTGCTATTTGCTTGTTTACTGCGACCTCTAGTTGGACTTGCACAGTTTCACTTGTGCTTTGCTCTCTCCTGGTACACCTACGTGCTCGATGACATTTGCAAATTTGTCTGCGCGGAAAGAATGTCTTTGTTGGAAAAATGGACAATTTGTGTGACATGCCATATTTAGCATCAATTTAAGTGATATTTTCTAGATAATTTGATTGGAAGTGTGTTCAGACGGCCTTTTATGAGAGCGACTACATACTTTTGTTCGGTTAATAACATGTTAAGTTTATGCAGGATAGGCTACAGATGGATCCGGCAGTTCCTAGCCCTCTGCTGTTATACTCTCTTGCTGATGCCAGGTTTTATTCAAGGTTGGTGTTGCTCGAGATTTGTCATTGTTTTATTATCTGTGTATCTGGTTCATTTTTGTTTTTGAAAAAGCGTGGGTGACAACATTGCGTCACCATCTTGTTCAATTGAACTCACACAATGCAACTGACTGTGCTACTACCTTAATGGATTTTGCTCTACTCCAGTTGTATATTATTATTTCTTCTCTAGCCAAGTCCATAGAAGTGTTGTATATGGAGATCAGCCAAGAAATAGGTACTTCATTTGATTCTACTACCATGTAACTAATATTTCTACTTGATAAATCATTTGGTAAGTTTTATTGCAGACTGGACCTGTATATGCCCACTAGTACGACAGGGTTAAAGCCAGTTGTGGCATTTGTGACTGGTGGAGCGTGGATCATAGGGTGAGTGGAAGTATGTACTATCTTGAACCCCCCAAACCATTTTTTGATATTCTTGCTATTGCAAACTTTGATTCTGTCTTGATTCAATGACTGCATATCAAATTATATATTTCTCAGGTACAAAGGGTGGGGAGCCCTTTTAGGCAGACGCTTAGCAGAAAGAGGCATTATAGTTGCATGCATTGATTACAGGTACTCTGAATGTATTTCCTATGCAAAGCAGCATAATCATTCAGGCCATAGTCACTGAGGATGTAAATGCTTTGTTTTCAGAAACTTTCCTCAGGGGACTATTGGTGACATGGTAGAAGATGCTTCTCAAGGAATAGCTTTTGTCTGCAAGAATATAGCAAGTTATGGAGGTGAACCTAGCAGGTTTATAACCTACCCTTGTGTACATATTTGCTTACTATCACAAAAATGAAATAGTTCTTACTTGTTTTTTTTCCAAAGTATTTATCTTCCTCAAAAAAATGTGCAGTGTATTGAAAAAACTGAATGAAAAAGTATAGACCTCTGTCCTGAGATGACATATTTGAAGTACTTCTGTTCTTACATATGCAGGATATATCTTGTTGGACAATCAGCTGGTGCACATATTGCTGCTTGTGCTCTCTTAAATCAGGCCATTAGAGAATGTGGTGAAGGAGATACTTCCTCTTGGAGTGTATCACAGCTAAAAGCCTACTTTGGTATTTCTGGCGGGTAAAACATTCATGTCTCTTTGAATAGTATATAGATTACAGAAAAATAAACTATATGGTTTTCTATTTGAATTTATGCATAGTGTCACTACTTTTTTTTTTCTCTAATATTCGCAGCTCAGCCAATCTACCATTACCCTTATTTCCTTTTTTTTTTGAGGGGACCATTACCCTTATTTCTGTACACCATTTTCTCTTCTCCTACGCAGCCACGTCATCGCCTTTTCCTGAGAGTAGGTTTCTGGCTGCAATATATATGTCGTTGCCGAGTGGAGAGATTATATGACTATTCTAGATTCAATTGATGAATTTAGCCTTTGCAGTAGTGAGTGGGATGGCAACTTATAAGAACCTTCTATACTATGTTTAGGTATCAATCAAGTTTCCAAAGATAGCATAAATTATGGACCCTTTTACACCATCTGTCCCTTTTTTAAGTGTCGCTATGGTATTCGTGCTGATCAAACTTTCTTAAGTTTGACTAGGTTTGTATAAAGCTTAGCAACATTTGTATCTCTAAATAAGTTTATTATGAAAATATATCCAACGATCTATCTAATGATACTAATTATGTACCATAAATATTAAGGGCCTCTTTGGCAGGGCTCCGGCGGCTCCGGCTCTGGCCTGTCGGCCGCCCAGGGGCCGACACCCGGTTACTGTTCACCGGAGCCGTTTTTCTCTCCCCTCCTTTGCTCTCTCACTGACACAACCGAAGCCGGAGAAGCTCGTTTTTCTGGCTCCGCGGCTCCGGCTCCTGTAGGCACCTGTCGGCCGCTGGGCGGCCGACACCCTGCTACAGTGCAGGAGCCGGAGCCCGCCGGAGCCCTGCCAAAGAGGGCCTAATATTTTATTGTGTATATTTGGTCAAAGTCGAATACGTTTGACTTGTCGGGAAATAAGAACGACAGTTAAAAGGGGACAAAGGGAGTTGCACTGTACTTTAGCATTTATTTGTGGGGGAAATGGATCGATTGGGATGGGCTTGAACTTTTGTGTATGATCTCTACAGGTACAACCTCCTTAACTTGGTTGATCATTTCCATAGACGTGGCCTTTACCGGTCCATCTTTCTCAGGTTCACTGTTAGTATTTATTCATGTCTTCTATATAAAATCGTGATCCTGTGAGTGTATTGTGACTTTATTTTGATAATATTTTTCCAGTATTATGGAAGGTGAAGAATCACTCCAGAAATTCTCTCCACAAGTGATGATTATGCAATCATCTGCTAGGTCTGCAGTTTCTTTATTGCCTCGTATCATCCTTTTCCATGGGACAAGTGATTATTCAATACCTTCAGTTGAAAGGTGCGTCACAAATTTTATATTTAACATAGGGTGCATTGTAAATCCATATTCTTGCTGTTTTATATGATTCCCGGTACTGTTAGGATATTAAAGAAAATAAAAAAGACAATATCTGTGTGCTCGAGCAGTAGATACAGAGGACAATTTACTGGTTACCTCTTGTTTCTTATGTTTGGCCCACTTTAATGTGCTTTTCAATTTATTGTTTGGAATTACTTTAATATGTAAACCTTCTTCACAAGGTTGTAGAAACACTATACTTATTTGATGACTAATCTAAAAATGTAGCCAAGCGTTCATTGATGCTTTACAACAGCAAGGTGCAAAAGCAGATTTATTTCTGTATGAAGGGAAGACACATACTGATTTGTTCCTTCAGGTAGTCATTGTACCAAAAGTGCTATTCGGGTTTTCTTTATTTTCTGACTCAATAACAATTTTGAACAAAGCTCAGTCTTGTGGAAGACCCCTCCTTTTTCTTATCCCAAGTGATAAATCAATTCATCAAACATAAAATTGTTTTTCAGTAACTAATTAATTTTATGCACAGGATCCTCTTCGGGGTGGCAGAGATAAAATGCTCGAAGAGATCGCCAGTGTGATACACACTGAAGATCCAGACGTATCTGCCCAGCACCTCGACGTGGCTGTTGCAAGGCGTCTTGTTCCTGAGTTCATGCTGAAGCTTGCTGGGAAAGTAAGCCCTTTCTGAAGCTGCTAGTTTGATTGCGATAGTAACCAGATGGAACTGTAAGATTATGTACATTAGGGGAATGGAATCTGACGCTAAATGGATCCTGCGATCGGGAGTATTCTTTCTTCTGAGAAAAGGGTCATGGAAATTGTGTCGCTCCCTGATTAGCTACTCAGGTCGTTCACTTGTCTACAGGTTTTAAACACCTTGGGACCCTTGTTTACACTCACTGCTTTTAAAAACTTGTCAGCGAACGAACAGTGTTTTCTTCTCACAACAAATTAGCATAAGCATAAGCATAAGTCAAATTTAGCTTATGACATCTATGCACTAACACCTTTGATTGCGAGTATATAATTACCATGTTATTGCAGGTTTATTAAATTCTTCAGCCATCTTTCTCATCCACTCGTAATTTTATAACCCCTCGTCCATTGAATCATATCTACCCAAATGCTTCTTTCCGCACGCTTGTGCGGAGACGTTTCGGCGTGCATGCACTAGAAGCCAAAAAAATTGCAGACGAACTCACCTGCTATCGCCGCTGCAAGAGAAGGTTGCACCGTTAGCGTTTGGGGTTTCAGGTTTGGCTTAGAAGGAAGCTTCTGGAGAGGATGCTGGACCAGCGGCGGCGGTGGTCAAGACGAAGGCCGAGGGCGGGGCTGCTGGGCACCACCCGCGGGGCGGTGGGAGAGGCCAGTTGGGTGAATGGGATAGGGAAATAAAGAGTAGCATACCCATTTCATACCCCTTCCTGCTATCCCAATCTATTTCCCAATCCCTATCCCTATCCCAATCCAAACATGCACAGAATGATATGATCTACTTCATATCATCATGTGACCTTGTCCATCGATCTCGACATCACTTACTCTTCACCGTTGCCCTTGTCCATTGGTGCCAAATCATTGTCCAAGCTTCTCCACCACGTGCGGTGTGTCGCTCCAAAGCCTCCGACTTGTGCTTCACACTTGCAACCGGTCCATCGACGCTAAGGTTTGTCTTGATCTTCTCCACCGAGTCACATGACTCCATGTTATGTCTCATATGCAAGAGCTCTTTTATCATATGTGTGAGCATTGCAACATATCCAAGCCATTTTCACCTCCATGGCATAGGTTGCTCACACTAATGTACCTGTGGACTAATCACCTGTGTATCTCACATAAACACTTATTAGTCCACCTAGGTTGTCACTCAATTACCAAAACCAAACAAGGACCTTTCACCACTTCAGAATGGTTCATCACCACAATATAAGATTCCCTTGTAGGTCTTCACCACGACTACAAGGGAAACTCCTCGCCTAGCGAAAACAAAAGAAAACACAAGCTTCAACTACATCCGTAACACCACCATCACTTTCGGCTCAAGGGGCTTGCCCAATGCGTCAACTTCACCTTCACCAACACTTCGGCAAGGGGCTCCACCATCGACCTCGACGACATCGACTTCATCTTCGCCAACACTTCGGTGCGGGGCTTCGCCACCGACCTTGGTGACATCTATTTCACCTTCGCCAACACTTCAGCGAGAGGCTTCACCAATCACCACCGACCTCGGCGACATCGACTTCACCTTTGCCAACACTTTTCCAAGGGGCTCCACCATTGACCTCGGCGACATTGACTTCACTTTCGTCAAACTTCGGTAAGGGGCTTCGCCACCGACCTCGGCGACATCAACCTCACCTTTGCCATCACTTCGGCGAGGGGCTCCTCCATCGACCTCGGCAACATCAACTTCACCTCCGCCAACACTTCGGCGAGGGGCTTTGCTACTGACCTCGGCGACATCAACTTCACCTTCGCCAACACTTCGGCGAGGGGCTTTGCTACTGACCTCGGCGACATCAACTTCACCTTCGCCAACCCTTCAACTAGGGCCTCCGCCATCGACCTCGTGCGACATCGACTTCACCTTCGCCAACACTTCGGTGAGCTGCCATCGATGTTAGCGACATCGACATCACTGCCTCGTCATCTTGCTCGGTGCAAGGGGCTCGCTAGTCTACTGCGGTGATGACTATGTCAACGCCTTAACATCACACTCGGTCGAGGATTTGCCAGCACCTTTGGTATTGTTGACAACATCGCATCACCATCTCGCTCGACGCAAGGGGCTCACCAGTGTACTTCGGCCATGACTTCATCAACGCCTCGTCCTCATGTTCGGATCGAGGGTCCATAGTCGCCTCCAGCATCATCGACAACATCGTGTCACAATCTTACTTGACGCAAGGGGCTCATCGATCTACTTCATCGGTGACTTCATCAATGCCTTGACCTCACGTTCGGATCAAAAGGTCCGCAGTTGCCTCCAGCATCATCGACAACATTGCGTCACCATCTCGCTTGACGTAAGGGGCTCAACGGTCTACTTCGTCGAGACTTCACCATCATCTCGACATCATGTTCGGATCGAGGATTCATCGTCGCTTTGGCACCATCAACACACTGCCTCACCATCTTGCTCGGTGCAAAGGGCTCACCTGTCTACTTCGGTGGTGACTCCGTCAATGCCTCAACATCACTTTTCGCTCGAGAATTCACTGATAGCTTCAGCACCATCGGCATCATCACCGACTTGCCCGTCTACTTTGGCATCAACTTCAGCTTTGCTCGGCTACCTTTGTCCTAGGGGCTCGTCGTCATCACTAGCATTCACTATAGCTTTGCTTAACCAAACCTTCTCCCAGGGCTCACAACCATCTTCAACGATGACTTCAACTTTGCCCTGCCATTACCTTCGGCTCGAGTGGTACATCGACCACTTTGGCGATGCCTATGACTTTTCCCGGATGTACCTCCAACTTTAGCAACATCTACAAACTAGAAGAACCTCATCCCAAGTTCATTATCACTATGTCAACTAGGCACAAGACCTTCGCCAACTCATAAGAACCAGCTAAGAGGGGCTAGGGGTGCATCGGAGACCCAATTCAACCTAGAGGACATGTCTTGCCCGGTGCTCATGAGCCGAAGGAAGCAAAGCCATGTCGTCTACAAAACTACTCCATCTATTCCCACCTTGACAAATGTGTCATCATCAACCTTCGGTGACAAGTCCAACATCTGTCTACGTTTGACGACTATACAACAACAGCAGCAGCAACAACAACAAAGCATTTAAGTCCCAAACAAGTTGGGGTAGGCTAGAGTTGAAACCCAGCAGAAGCAATCAAGGTTCAGGCACGTGAATAGCTGTTTTCCAAGCACTCCTATCTAAGGCTAAGTCTTTGGGTATATTCCATCCTTTCAAGTCTCCTTTTATTGTCTCTACCCAAGTCAACTTTGATCTTCCTCTGCCTCTCTTCGCGTTACTATCCTAGCTTAGGATTCTACTATGCACCGTTGCCTCTTGAGGTCTCGGTTGGACATGTCCAAACCATCTCAACCAGTGTTGGACAAGCTTTTCTTCAATTGGTGCTACCCCTAATCTATCACGTATATCATCGTTCCGAACTCGATCCCTTCTTGTATGACCGCAAATCCAACGCAACATACGCATTTCCGCGACACTTATCTGTTGAACATGTCGTCTTTTCGTAGGCCAACATTCTGCACCATACAACATAGTAGGTTTAATCGTCGTCCTATAAAACTTATCTTTTAGCTTCTGTGATACATTGTCACATAGGACACTAGATGTTTGGTGCCACTTCATCCACCCTGCTTTGATTCTATGGCTAACATCTTCATCAATATCCCCGTCTCTCTGTAGCATTGATTCTAAATATCGAAAGGTGTCTTTCCTAGGCACTACTTCACCTTTCAAACTAATATCTTCCTCCTCTCGAGTAGTAGTTGAAAGCTCTAGTTTGGTTTTGGTGAATTGATGAAACCCTAAGTGTTAACCTAGTTTATCAAGTGATCATGAGATAGGTAGCACACTTCAAGTGAAGAAGCCAATGAAGATCATAACATGACAATAGTGATGACATGGCAATGATCAAGGGCTTAAACTTGAAAAGAAGAAAGAGAAAAATAAAAAGGTCAAGGCAAAGGTATAATTTATAGGAGCTATTTTGTTTTGGTGATCAAGACACTTAGAGGGTGTGATCACATTTATGTTTGATAGCCGTACTATTAAGAGGGGCGAAACTCGTATCGGAATGCGGTTATCAAAGTGCCACTAGATGCTCTAACTCATTTCATATGCATTTAGGATCTAGTGGAGTGCTAACACCCTTGATAATATTTGTGAAAATATGCTAACACATGTGCACAAGGTGATACACTTGGTGGTTGGCACATTGGAGCAAGGGTGAAGAAGTTAGAAGTGAAAACAGAGGAGATGCTGGCGTCGGTCAACTGACCGGACGCTGGATCCAAAAGCACCAGATGCTGACTGGCTGCGTCCGGTCGCGTTGACTAGGGGTACAGTACCTAGGGTTAATCACCGGACGCTGGTCTATGTCCGGTCAAGGTGGACCGGACGCGTCCGGTCGAAGAAATACGCCTCGGGGAGCTTACTGGAAACGACTGGACTCTGAGGCTCTAGCGTCCGGTCAACTCAGGCGCAGTGTCCGGTCAAGGCAGATGACCGTTGAAGTCGGGACACGTCGCCGCCATCGGGCGACCGGACGCTGAGGAGCAGCGTCCGGTCAGTAAGACCGGAGCGTCCGGTCAGAGCGCAGTGTGCCCAGTGAAGGGGTACAACGGCTCTATTTTGTGGGGGCTTCTATTTAAGCCCCATGGCCGGCTGCGGCTCACATCTTTGGCCATTTTCATTGACATAACAACCTTGTGAACCTATCCAAAGCCCTCCTACTCATCTCCATCATTGATTCATCATAGTGAGATTGGGAGTGATCCAAGTGCATTGCTTGAGTGATTGCATATAGAGGCACTTGGTGTTCGTGTTTCGCTGCGGATTTCGCTTGTTACTCTTGGTGGTTGCCGCCACCTAGACGGCTTGGAGCAGCGAGGATCGTTGAGTGGAGGGTGGTGATTGTCTCCGGCTCCGATCGTGGTGATTGTGAGGGGTTCTTGACCTTTTCCCGGCGAAGCGCCAAAAGGTACTCTAGTGAATTGCTCGTGGCTTGTGTGATCCTCATCTTGTGTTGGTTGTGCGGCACCCTATTGAGGGTTTGGCGTGTGAAGCCAATTAGCGCGTGAACCTCCAAGTGAGTGAATCGCCACAACGAGGACTAGCTTGCCGGCAAGCAAGTGAACCTCGGTAAAAATTATTGTGTTCATCATTTGATTCCGAGGTGATTGGTCTTCATTGTTATTCATCCTTGTGATTGATTGGTTCACTCCTCTACACGGCGGTATAATTATCTTGATCACTCTCTTTAATTTACCGTAAACTAGTTGACAGGCTCTTTAGTGTAGCTAGTTGTGAGAGCTTGCATGCTTGGTTGGTGTGGCTCTTTAGTTAGCCTTTGAGAGCATACTAACATAGGGTAGTGTCATTGCTCTTGTGTGAATTGACACTATCTAAACTAGAATTGTGGTAGGTGGCTTGTAATTTTGAGTAGGCTAGCGCAACATTTGCTTCGCCTCATAATTGTCTAACATTTTGTTAAGTGTTGTTGTAGAAATTTTTATTAGGCTATTCACCCCCCCTCTAGCCATTAGGGCCTTTCAGTAGTGCCAAAGTCACATCTCATATACTCAGTTTTAGTTCTACTGAGTCTAAAACCTTTAGACTCCAAAGTCTCTCGTCATAACTCCAGTTTCTGATTCACTCATGTCCGACTTTTATCAACTAGCACTACATCGTACACGAAAAGCATACACCAAGGGATGTCCCCTTGTATGTCCCTTGTGACCTCATTCATCACTAAGGCAAACAGATAAGGGCTCAAAGCTGACCTTTGATGTAGTCCTATCCTAATTGGAAAGTCATCTGTGTCTCCATTACTTATTCGAACACTAGTCACAACATTGTTGTACATGTCCTTAATGAGCCCGACGTACTTCATTGGGACTTTATGTTTGTCCAAAGCCCACCACATAACATTCATTGGTATTTTATCATAAGCTTTCTCCAAGTCAATAAAAATCATGTGTAGGTCCTTCTTCTTCCTATACCGCTCCATAACTTGTCTTACTAAGGAAATGGCTTCCATGGTTGACCTTCTGGGTATGAAACCAAATTGGTTCATAGAGACCCACGTTATTGCTCTCAAGCGATGCTCGATAACTCTCTCCCATAGCTTCATAGTATGGCTCATCAACTTAATTCCCTGGTAATTAGTACAACTTTGAATATCCCCTTTATTCTTGTATATCGGTACCAATATACTTCTCTACTCGTCAGGCATCTTGTTCGATCGAAACATATGGTTAAACAGCTTGGTTAGCCATACTATAGCTATGTCCCCAAAACATCTCCACACCTCGATTGGGATACCATCCGGTCTCATCGCCTTATCTCCTTTCATCATTTTCAACGCCTCTTTGACCTCAGATTCTTGGATTCTTCGCACAAAGCGCCTATTGGTGTCATCAAAAGAGTCATCCAACTGAAAGGTTGTGTCCGTATTCTCACCATTGAATAATTTGTCAAAATACTCTTGCCATCGATGTCGGATCTCATCCTCCTTCACTAAGAGATGCTCCCTTTCATCCTTAATGCTTCCACTACTATGACTACTTTGGCTATAGAGAGCTACCCCTAGAGAGGTGTAGACCCTCGCTGCAGCTGAGATAGGTGTCGACCTCCACAAACGAAAAGTCATCATCATCATATCATGGCCCCCCGACCTTCATCGCCAAAACACTTCCTACTGCACCTACCGAAGCTCGAGACAGACATCGGAATTGTACTCTTGGGCCTTTTTTTTCTTTTATTGTAGTAACTAGGTTTTGTTATACCTGCCAAAGCCTAGTGGCTAAGGGGCTACTATTGGGGGTAGGTGCGGCTACGCCTTACCCCTTCCATGTAAAAAGGCCCAAGGCCCAAGAGGTCCATGGATCTCCATGTAATTTGTAAACCGATGGGGTAGGAAAATAATTGCCTCCTCCCACCTCCCCTCTTTATAAAGCCCAAGGGGCAAGGGTTTCCTCTCATTCTTCAAACCCTAGTCTTTAGTATCTCATCTCATTTCCTTTTTCCTATACGGACCCAGTCTTTAGTACCCTAGTCTTTAGTTATTCACATCGGTAGTCTTTAGTATTACCTCTCATTTCCTTTTTCGTGTTCGAGAGCAATACACGTGTGATGTTTGTA